>NW_006408638.1:1639492-1645614 GCF_000296735.1 Chrysochloris asiatica
CCCTGTGCTTTACCATCACCTCCCTCCATCTCCCCAAACCCCCCACCCCATCCCCACTGATTACCAATGAAGAATTTTTTTTCTTCCCTTTTTTCTTCCCTTTTCTTACACTTTTACAATAATGATCTTATGCAATTATTTGTCTTTTTGTGACTGACTAATTTCACTCAACATAATGTCCTCAAGGTTCATCCATGTTATATGGTGGCTTGCAGCTTCCTTGTTATTCTTCAAGGTAGCACAATATTCCATTGTGTGTATTTACCAAAGTTTGTTTATCCTTTCTTTCATTGATGGACACTTAGGCTGTCTCCATCTTTTTGCTATTGTGAATAGTGCTGCTATGAATATTGGTGTGCATATATATACTCATGTTATGGCTTGTATTTCTTGTATATATATACCAAGTAGAGGAATTCCTGGATCATATGGTATTTCTATTCCAACATCCTGAGGAAGTGCCATACTGTTTTCCAGAGTGGTTAGATCATTTTGTATTCCTACCAGCAATGTAGGAGTGTCCCATTCTCTCCACATCCTCACCAGCATTTATTATCCTTTGCATTTTTGAACTTCATTGTTACTGCAGGGGTGAGATGATATCTCATTGTTGTTTTGATTTGGAATAAAGCTTTTGAGACCTTCGCTTTTTAAGGGGCACAACTCAACTGAGGAGAAGCAGCTGCAAACATCCATTAATTATTGGAACACGGGATGTATGAAGTATGAATCTAAGACAACGTCAAAAAATGAAATGCAACACATTAGGATTATATCATTGGCATTGTTGTTGTTGTTGTTAGGTGCTGCCGAGTATGTTCTGACCCATAGAAACCCTATTTAGGGTTTCCAAGGACTGGCTGGTGAGCATGAACCACTGACCTTGAGGTTCAGACTGACTTAGCAGTCTGGTACATTAATCTACAGTGCCATACCAGGACTCCCATCATAGACATTAGTGAGCTGAAATAGACTGGTATTGGCCATTTTATGTTAAAAATCATCAAAAATAATATTTCAAGATCTATCTTTATTTAAACTTTTTTATATGAATTAAGTGAAGATTTACAAAGTAGATCATTGGTTTTAAATTCACCAAATCATGCACTTTGCTTCATCTCAAGGATTGCTATCCCCTTCATGCAACATCATTTATCCCACTTTTTTCTTGTGGTTCCTATTTCCATTCCATGTGCCTTCTCACTCCTTCTCAACTTGATATTGCATGATGCATCATTTCATGGTGAGCATACCTTACTAGTGTTGTTGTACTCCTTTATGGAACTTTGGATTAATGTGCCAGACTGCAAAGCCATTTGAACTGCAAGGTTGGCAGTTCAAGCTCACCAACTGCTCCTCGGAAACCCTATACAGGGTTGCTATGGGTTGGAATTGACTTGATGGCACTTAACAATAACAACAACATGTACTGCTAGACTGGAAATTAGGCCAATAGGGCATTTTCCATTCCAGATCTGAAACGTGATTGAGGGCCACACTCTTGGCTTCTCCAGTCTCTTTTTCACCAGTAATCCTAATCTTTTTTGTTTTATAATTTTGATTTTTTTTCCACACTGTCTCCCACTCCTCTATTGCGCTCCCCTTTAGGTCAGTTGGTAGTTGTAGCTGGGAACAACTGGTCTCAGAATCCTGGTGACTGACGTTCATCTATTCATCAGTCCATTGGACTAGTTGATTCCAAGCATCTTCCATTTTCATCATTCTTTCTTCTACACAGAGAGACCAATAGTTGCACCATAGGTGACTGCTCATCAGCTTTTAAGATCCCAGTTGTTATGCACCAAAGTAGGATGAAGAACATTGTCTTTGCAGACTGTTATGCCAATTGACCATGGTGTCCCCTCCCCTTGAGAATATGGTCCTGAATCTCCAGGCACTTGTTTCATTTTTCTGCAAAAGAAATTCCAGTTCCACCAGCACCATTATTTGAAGAGTCTGTCTCTTCTCTATTTAATGTGTTTTGTCCTTTGTCAAAGACCAACTGACTGTATGTATATGGTTTTACTTCTGTGTCCTCAACTCTGTTCCATTGATCTATGTATGTATCTTTAATTACAAAAGTACCAGGCTGTTTTGACTACTATGGCTGTGTAGTAGATTTTTAGATCAGAAAGCAAGGGGCTTCCAACTTTGCTCTTCTTAAGTAATGTTTTGATTATCAAGGTCTCTTTCCTTTCTATATTGTTGTTGTTAATAAGTGCCGTCAAGTCGGTTCTGACCCATAGTGACCCTGTATAGGGTTTCCAAGGAGCAGTTGGCCATATGGAGGAGTCCTGGTGTGGTGCTGTGGGCTTATGGGTCAGATTACAAAGTCGTTTGAACTGCAAGGTCAGTGGTTCAAGCTCACCAGCTGCTCCTTGGAAACCCTATACAGAGTCACTATGAATCATAATCAACTCGACAACACTTAATAACAACAAAAATATATACAGATTGTTTTGCGGACTTCAGGAAGCGTGTACACCAAGGTTATATTCTTGCACCATACTCATTTAATTTACTGACCGTTTCATAGTGCTGTCTTCCAACCCATGATCATGGTATATGCTTACATTTTTGTAAGCATTTTTTGGGTTTTTTTTGTAGTAGTGTTTTGTAGTTTTTTCGTATAGGTCTTTTGTTTCTCTGGTCAGATTTATTCCTGAGTATTTAATCATTTGGATGACTACTGTAATTAACATTATTTTCCTGATTTCTTTTGCAGAATTGCATTTATTAGTGTAGAGGAATCCAATTGATTTTTGTATATTGATCTTGTACCTGGCTCCTTTGCTGAATCGTTCAATGAGTTCCAATATTTTCTTGCTGAATTTAGGGATTTTCTATGTATGGGCTCATATAATCTGCAAATCTAGTGTTACTTTCTCTTTGTGATTTGTTGTTGTTTAGTGCTTTTGAGTCTGTTTTGTCTCCTAGCGACTCTGTTTAGGGTTTGCAAGGAGTAGCTGGTGGATTTAAACTGCTGACTTTGCAGTTCAAACTGACCTTGTGGTCCAGTGCTGATCCTACAGTGGCACGTGATTGGGATATTTTTAATTTCACTTTTTTCCCTTATAGCTGTGGCTAAGACTTCCATCACACTATTGAGCAGAATTCGTGATAATATGCATCCGTGTCTAATTTCTGTTCACAAAGGAAATGCTTTTAGTTTCTCAACATTAAGAGCAATGAAAGCTGTTGGTTTTGTATACATGTCCTTAATTTTGTTAAGGAATGTCCTTTCTATTCCTATTTTGTTGATTGCTTTTATTAGGAATGGTTGTTGTTGTTGTTGTTGTTGTTAAGTGCCGTCGAGTCAGTTCCTGACCCATACTGACCCTGAATAGGGTTTCTGAGGCTGTAAATCTTTATGGGAGCAGAAAGCCTCATCTTTCTCCCACGGAGCAGCTGGTAGTTTTGAACTGCTGACCCTGAGGTTAGCATCCCGATTCGTAACCACCACCCTACCAGAGCTCCTTATTTATTGAACCATTCTTGTATCCCTAGTATGGATACCACTTGATCATGATGTATTATTTTTTGATACATTGCTGAATTCTATTGGCAAGGATTTTGTTGAAAATTTTTCATGTAGGTTAGGAGAGATATTGGTCTATAATTTACTTTTTTAGTGATGTATTTGCCTGATTTGGGTATGAGGGTTATATGCATTGTATAAAATATATTCAAATGTTTTCCATCCTTTTCTATGCTCAGGAATAGTTTGAGTAGAATTGCTGTCAGTCCTACACTGAATATTTGTTAGAATTCACCAGTAAAGCCATCTGGGTACAGATTTATTTTTGTTTGGAGTTTTGAATGACCTGGTCACATTCTTCTTTTGATATGTATAATAAAGAAATTTCCAGGATTTGTATTGGGGTATACTGCTATCTGTGATAGGTTAACACCCATCCACTTACAAGGGAAACCAGTAAATACCACTATTATTCAAATTTATGTACCAATCACTAAATGCAGTAATGATGAAATAGAAGAATTCTACCAGTAATTTCCATCTAAAATTGATCAAATATGCAATTAACATATATTGATAATTACTGGTGATTGGAATATGAAGGCTAGAAACACAGGAAGCATCAGTAGTTGGAAAATACTATTGACTATGCAAATATTATTGACTGTGTGGATCATGATAAGCTATAGATAACATTGTAGAAAACAAGTATTCTGGAACACTTAATTGTGGTTATGAGGAACCTGTACACAGACCAAAAGACATCTTTCTAATAGAACTGCCATTGTTGTTATGTGCCGTGGAGTCGGTTCCGACTCATAGCGACCCTGTACAGGGTTTCCAAGGCTGTAAATCTTTACAGGAGCAGAAAACCTTATCTTTCTCCCGCTGTAATAGAACTAGCGCACGCTATATGCTTTAACAATAGGAAAGGTGGACACCAAGGTTGTATTCTTGCAGTGAACTCATTCAGTCTGTATACCGAGCAAATAATCCAAGAATCTGGATTATATGAAGGAGAATGCAGCATCAGTATTGGAAGAAGATTCATTAACAACATGTAATAAGCAAATGATACAACTTTGCTTGTTGAAAGTGAAGAGAACTTAAAATATTTGCTGATGAAGATTAAAGACTACAGCCTGCAGCATGGGTTGTACTTCAATGTATTATAAAGAAAGTTTGAATTTGTCAAAGACTTCATTTTGTTGGAACCACTATTAGCACCTATGCAAACAGCAGTTCAAGAAATCAAATCAGTTGTACAAGACCTCTTTAAATTGTTCAAGAGCAAAGACGTCACTTTGAAGACTAAGGTATGCCTTACCCAAGCATGGTATTTTCAATTGCCTCTTATGCATGTAAAACTTCTTCAATAAGGAAGACCATAGAAAAATTGATTAATTTGAATTATACTGTTGGAGAATATTGAAAGTACCAAGGCTTGCCATCAATTATTCATATGCAAATTCATACTGAAGCTAAAGAAAAAAGTCCATGAGAGTAGAAATTTGACTTTTAACATATCCCATCTGAATTTAGAAATCATCTCAAGAACAGATTTGCTACTATTGACTATGCAAAAAAATACCAGCAGAGATTTGCATTGACATCAAGGCCATCTCACAAAAGGTTATTGAAAGGATCAGAAGAAAGGAAAAGACAAAAATGGATGTCATGAGAGACTGAAACTTGCTCCCCAGCATAGATATGTTTAAGCAAATGGAAGAAATGATGTGGTGAAAGAACAAAACAAAAAATTTTAAAGAGCAGTTCAAGAAGACAAAGTGGAGTATTATAGTGAAATGTGCAAAGACCTGGTTAGAAAGCCAAAAGAGAATAATATGCTCAGTATTTATCAAGTTGAAAGAACTGAGGGAAAAAAATTGAATCTCATCTTGCAATATTGCAGGATTCTACTGGCAAAATATTGAATGATGCAAAAAGCAGCAAAAGAAGATAGAATGAATACAGAGTCGCTGTACCAAAAAGAAATGGAAGATATTTAACCATTTGAAGAGATATCAAATGATCAAAAACCAATGGCATTTAAGGAAATATCGAATGTGCACTGAGAGCAAAGAAAAAGGGTTAGGGAATTGATGGAATGCAAACTGAAATCTTCCAACTAACTGGAGGCATTCATGCATCTATGCCAAGAAATTTGGAAGCCAGTTATTTGGCCATCTGATTGGAAGAGATCCAAATGTGTACCCTTCCAAAGACAAGTGACCCCATGTAATGCAGAAATCATCAGACAATATCATCAGTGTCATATACAAGTAAAATTTTGATCAAGATAATTCAAAAATGGCTGCAGCAATACATAAATAAAGAACTGCCAGAGGTTAAAGCTAGATTCAGAAAAGGTTGTGAAACTTGTAATATCATTACTGATCTCAGATGGATTTTGGCTGAAATCAGAAAATATTGACTATGCAAAGGCTTTTTTTTTTTTTTTTATAGCAAATGTACTTTTAATGTTTTGTAAATATAGCTTTAAAATTCCATTTTATACACCTGATGTCTGAAACCAAACCATGGCCTTTTCTTTTTGTGTTGTTCCATGCCTTAATGAAAGAACACAAATTAACTCCTTAATCACTCTAGCCATGCAAAAAAAGCATCTGTGCCTCAATAATTA
>NW_006408638.1:1650506-1652605 GCF_000296735.1 Chrysochloris asiatica
TGGAAGCAGCAGTCAAGAGATCAGACGACGTATTGCATTAGGCAAATCTGCTGCACAGGAACTTTTTAAAGTGTTGAAGAGCAACGACTAAGCTTGAGGACTAAGGTGTGCCTGACCTAAGCCATGGTATTTTCAATAACCTCATATGGATGTGAAAGCTGGACAGTGAATAAGGAAGAACTTAGAAGAATTGGTGCCTTTGAAGCATGGTGTTGGAGGAGAATACTAAAAGTACCATGGGCTGCCAAAAGAACCAATAGATCTATTTTGGTAGAAGTGCAGCCAGAGTGCTCCTTAGAGGCTAAGATGGCCAAACTTCATCTCTCATACTTTGGACATATTGTCAGGAGGGAACAGTCATTGGAGAAGGATATCATGCTTGGTAAGACAGAGGGTCAGAGAAAAAAAGGAAGACCCCCAACAAGATGGATTGGCCAGGTGGCAGCATTGATGGACTCAAGTGTAGCAGCGGTAGTGAGGCTGGCCCAGGATTGGACATTGTTTTGTTCTGCTGTGCATGGTGTTGCTATGAGTCAGTTCCGACTCAATGGCACCTAACAACAACAACAAATGGATGACAATGCATGAGTATTCCAGAGTACTTAATTGTGATCTTGAAGAACCTGTACACAGACCAAGAAGCAATCATTAGAACAAAACTGAGTAGTTTAAAATTAGAAAAAGGTGTTGGCCATGACTGTATTCTTTCACCATAATTATTAAATCTGTATGCTGAGCAAATATACTGAGAAGCTGAATTATATATAGAAGAATGTAGCTTCAGGATTGGAAAAAGACTCATTAATAGCCTGTGATATGCAGATGACACAATCTTGTTTGCTAAAAGTAAAAAGGACTTAAAGTACTTTCTAATCTAAGACCACAGCCTACAGTATGGGTTGCACCTCAATGTAAAGAAAATAAAATTTTATACTACTGGACCAATAAATAACATCATGATAAAGGAGAAAAGATTGAAGCTGTCAAAGACTGCATTTTGTTTTGACTTACTGTGAATGCTCAAGGAAGAATCAGATAAGTAATCAAAGGATGTACTGCATTAAGCAAATATGCTTCACAAGACCTCTAAAATGTTCAAGAGCAAAGATGTCGGTTTGCGGAATAAGGTGTGTCTAACCCAAGCCATGTTATTTTCAATAGCTTTATATGCATGTGAAATTTGAATAATGAATATGGAAGACTGTAGAATAATTGATCCTGGTCCTGTGTCATTCTCACATTTGCTGCTATGCTTTAGACTGTTCCTGCTGCCACTGTGCCAATTCATCTCGTTGGGGGTCACCCTATATTTTTTGCTGAACTTCCACTTTTCCAAGCATGATATTGATCTCCAAGGACCAGTTCCTTTTGATGATATGTCAAAAGTATCAGAGACAAAGTCTGATCATCTTGGGGAATTTTGGGTGAACTTCCAACACAGATTTTTTTGTTCTTCTGGCAGTCCATGGTACATTTAATATTCTCCAACATCATAACTCAAATGCATTATTTCAAAATCTACCTTATTCACTGTCCAACTTCATATGCATTGTGAACATACATATGAAGCTATTGAAAAATGCCATGACTTGGGTCAGGTGCACCTTATTACTCAAACTGACTCTTTGCTCTGCAATACTTTAAAGAGGTCTTGTGCACCAGATTTGCCTACTGCAATACGTTGTTGATTTCTTGATTGCTGTTTCCATGAGTGTTGATGCTGTTGTTGTTGTTGTTGTTAGGTACCGACTCATAGTGACCCAATGCACAACAGAACAAAACACTGCCTGGTCCTGGGCCAACCTCACAATTGTTACCATGCTTGGGCCCATTGATGCTGCCATTTTGCCAATCCATCTCACTGGGGTCTTCTTCTTTTTCTCTGACCCTTCACATTACCAAACATGATATCCTTTTCTAGCGACTGATCCCTCCTGACAACATGTCCAAAGTATGAGAGATGAAGTTTGGCCATCCTGGCCTCCAAGGAGCACTCTGGCTGCACTTCTTCCGACATGGATCTGTTGGTTCTTTTGGCAGCCCATGGCACTTTCAATATTCTTCTCCAACACCATACCTCAAAAGCATCCATTCTTCTA
>NW_006408638.1:1654120-1656059 GCF_000296735.1 Chrysochloris asiatica
CCCTTGTTCTGTTTGAATGAGAGCTCTTGGTCTATGTATAGTTTCTTCATAACTACAGTTAAGTGTTCTTGAAAATTCATTGTCCATAATGTTGTCCATAGTTTGTCATGGTCCACACAGTCTAAAGCCTTTGTATAGTCAATAAAGCACAGATAAACATATTGCTGGTATTCTTTGCTTTTAATCAAGATCCATCTAATGTTAGCAGTATTTTCCCTTTATTCAAGTCCATGTCTAAATCCAGCTTGAACCTCTGGCAGTTGCCGTTCAATGTACTGTTGTGGTTGGTTTTGAATTATCTTTACCAAAATTTTACTTGCACATGATATTAGTGATATTGTCTGATTTCCACATTCTGTTCAGTGACCTCTCTTTGGAATAGGCACAAATTTGGATTTCTTCCTATTAACTGGCCAGGTAACTGTCTTTCAATTTTCTTGGCATAGAAGTGTGAGTGCCTCCAGTGCTACATCAGTGTGCTGAAGATATCAATTTGTATTCCATCAATTCCTGGAGCTTTGTTCTTTGCCAATGCCTTCAATGCACTTTGTACTTCTTCCTTAAGTACCATTGGATATTGATCATATGCTACCTGTTGAAATGGTTGAAACTGACCATTTCTTTTTGGTAGAGTCAATTTATGTATTATTTCCTTCTTTTTATGCCTTTCTGCATCATTCAATATTTTGTCCACAGAATCCTTCAATATTGCAAGTTGAGTCTTTAATGTTTTCTTTAGATCTTTAAACTTAAAAATTTTTGTGTGTTCTAACTTCAGGTCTTTGCACATTTCATTATTATATTTGACTTTTTCTTCTTGAGTTGCCCTTTGAAATATTTCTCTTTAGCTATCTACCACCTTATTTTGACATTTTGCTTTTATCGTCTCTACACTGGAGAGCAAGTTTCAGGGTTTATTATGACATCCATTTTATTATTTTCTTTATTCCTTGTCTTCTTAATGACCTTTTCCTTTCTTCCTGTATGATACTTGTGATGCTATTTCACAACTATTCTGGCTTTTGGTCATTGGCATTTAATGCCTCACATCTGGCCTTGAGATAATCTCTAAATTTAGGTAGGATATATTCAAGGTCCTATTTTGGTTCTCATGGATTGTACTTATAAACAACAATTCTCTACCTAAATATCATGCTCTTGACTTTTTTTTCAGGTAGTGTCAACGTCTTTTTTTCTTAAAAAAAAAAAAAAAAAATCTAGCTCTACCTCTTGTCATTTGTATGAGCCACTCTCTCTTGTTTCTTTATGTAAACAGGATTGGTCTGTTGCTTCTGAGACATTGTTGTATTTGTATTAAGTTGCTAACTGTATGTTGGTATATTCTCAGGTCCTCACCAACTGCCTCCTGTTGGGGATGATCAGGGGATAGAAGCATGTGCACCATTATCTGTTCACCAGTTTTGAAGCTCTGTGTAAGGTGGGTTTGGCTGATGTTGGCTGGTTATTTTCATTGATCAAGGGTTTAGCATCTGGCTTTGGCTTTTGTTTTTTTTTAAGGTTTTTATTGTGAATTGAGTAATAGCTTACATGGAAGACCATCAGCTTTTACATTCATCCTATCATATTTAATTTCACTGCAATGATTTCAGTCCCCTCCATGCATCATCATTCAACAGCATTTTCTTCCAATCCTTCTGTTTTTTGTTTGTTTGTTTGTTTAATGTATACCGAAGTATCCAGGAATATATAACAATTAAAACAACCATAGGGTATACCCAGAATGTCAGCCCCTGGTTGCCAGCACACAGCCCCTCTCCCTCCTTGAGTCTAGAGTCCCCAGCCACTCTGTCTCTCCACATTATTGTCTTTTGTCTCTATCTCTGGTGTTGCTGCTTCTCTGGATAGGATCCCACACTCTGCTCTTCTCCCTTGATGGTCCCAGGATCCCAGGGTCCTCCACTCCCGGACTGCAAGATCA
>NW_006408638.1:1656552-1671181 GCF_000296735.1 Chrysochloris asiatica
TTCTTGTGCATCTCTCCTTACTTTATATCAGCTGGACACTTCACTCTCTGCTCTAGTACTCTGTGACACTGTTCCTGTCCAAGAGATCATGAGACCCCCAGGTCTCACTATACTGCTGGCCACCCAGGTTGCGATACAGGTTAACAGGAGTCTATTGAATGTGGTCAGACTTAGCTCACAGCTTCATTGTTGTTTTCCTCTGGTAGCATAGTGGTTACAAATCGGGTTTTGAACCGCAAGGTCAGCAGTTCGAAACTACCAGCTGTTCTGTGGGAGAAAGATGAGGCTTTCTGCTCTCGGAAACACTGTACAGGGTCGCTATGAGTCGGAACCAATTCCATGGCACATAACAACAACAACAACACCTCTTATTGGTAGACCAACATGGTTACCAGCAAGATTACATGCCTCCATGTATATTCCCTTTGAGTTTCAGTCTTGGAAGGGGGGTTGCCCTGAGGGGACCCAACCACTTGCCTTGATGACTCCCCAGTGAACAACTTGCTTGTTCTTAGAGTAGTCAATCAGACTGCCATTATTGTTTTTGATTTTTCCTACTGGTCATTCTTTCAAGAGTTATCTTCTGTTCCTCTAACTGCTCCAGGATGGTCTGCTTATCTTTTCAAGTGGAAATTTCCCACTTCAGAAGATTCTGGATGGGGATCCAGATTTCACCTATGGTCTTATGCAATGCAAATGTGTCGCTGGAAGCCTCTTTCACTGGTCAAGTTCTAGCCCCAGTAAGCTCACCCGTCGCTCCTTGGAAACCCTGTATAGGGTCGCTATGGGTCGGATCCGACTCCATGGCACTTAACAACAACAATAATCAATTACAAAGTACCTAAAATGGGGCTAGAACTTGCCCAGTGAAAGAGGCTTCTGGTGACGCCTTTGCATTGCATAAGACCATAGGTGGAATCTGGAAGTATACTCTTCTTGCCCTTCCCAGTCTGTGGGTTGCATGGTGTGAGGCCCTACAGTACTGCAGCCAGCCTTTGTTGTGTTGTTGCGCAGGCAGCCGCAGTGACGGACGGGGTCTAACGGCCCTGTAAGCTCTAGGATTGTGGATTGTGTGCGACGCTTGCTGAAGTGTGCTTGCGCAGCCCAGGTCACCTTGTGGCCCCTAGTTTTCCATCAAGCTCTCCCTCCATTCTCCAAAGCACAAAACCCCACGTCAGTGGTGGCGTTATTGGTGCGAAGCAAAAGCGAGGCGCTTTGTGGTAAGTTGTTAGCCCCCTGAGACACCATGCAATGGCTTGCGCCATTCATTCATGCCCCAAATAACTCTCCTACAGGCACTTGTATGAAGCAATAAGCAAGTTAGATACAATCCTCGCCCTTCCTTTGAGACATTGTGGTTGAAAGAGAGGAACAAGCAATTGGGGATTTTGTTTTTAAAAAAAGGGAGGGAGGTGTAGCATTCAAAGGCCAAGAACTGCTTTAGATAATGAGGAAAAGCATCTCTGAGGAGGAGGTCGACATTTTAGGTCCTCGTTCTTGGCCAAGAATGCCTCATGAAGATGTGGAGAAAAAGCCGAGCCGCAGGGGTTGAAGGGATTACTTAGCGTTTAAGGCCAGAGATGGGAAAGGAACTGGAAGGCCATGTGACTGGAGTGTGGCGAGCAGGATGGAAGAACAGATTTTAGGTAGCAACAGCGGGAATGGGAAACCATTTAGACCATGTACTCCAGGTATTCCGTTGTGAAGGAGACATTTTGGATGCAGAAGTACATAGTGGTAGAGGGTAGACTAGGAGTCAGACTACCAACCTGACTGGAAATTCTGGCCTCTCTAAGGGGTAAGTCTGTCTTCTGAGGCAAGTTAGTCAATGTTTTAGTGCCCTCATCTGTGCAGGAGAGATACAGTACTTGTCTTTAGAATTATAAGTAGTAAATTCATTAGGATGAACAAGCATGCGGGCCTGGCACAGACGGGCTATTGCTATGGAGGATCTTTAAGAAGTGGATTAACTCCCAAATTGTTAATGAGTAGATGGATGTTGATGCCATTTGGAAATGGGAAGGGAAAACGAACAGGCTTGGGGAGAAATTTTAAAACAACATTTTTATTCTTGGCATTGCCAAGTAGACAATCAAATGGATATTGTTAGTAATGCAGTTGAATAAACTATGATTTTGCAGTGTAAAGAGAAAGGACTGAGCATTCAGTAAACGTTTGATCATCATTAGCATATAGTTGGTATAGAATATTTGGGGTCTGAAAAACTAATTTGACTGTATTTGATGTTACCCAGTACTATGGTGGTGGTGGTTGTGTGCCATCCAATCTGTCCGACTCATGGTGACCTTGTATAGAGTTTCTGAGGCCATAAATCTTTGCGGAGGCGGAGAGCCTCATCTTTCGCCCTCAGAGTGGCTGGTTGTTTTGAACTGCTAATAGGGCTCAAGCGTGTCAACAATTGTGAGGTTGGCCCAGGACCGGGCAGTGTTTCATTCTGTTGTACATACAGTCGCTATGAGTCGGTACTGACTCGATGGCATGTAACAATGACAGGGCTCCTTACCCAGTATTATGGGGGCTAGGTTTTATTGTAATGTGCAGCTGAACGTCTTTTTTTTCAGTTTTCCACAGCTCTTCTTTGACTAGAGTAACCATTCATGAAACGATTGACCAAAAATTAGTGTTGTCAACGGTTTCAACTCATGGCACCCTATTAGATTTGGAATAGACTCTGGACACTTAACCTTGGTCAATCATTTCTGTGGAACGACTGGTGAGTTTGAATCACCGACCTTGAAGTTAATATCTGGTGCTTATCTTACAGTGCCACAGGCCAAAGAATAAATCTAACCAGTTTATACCACGGTCTGATTTGATTATATTACCTGAGCAGAGGACTGAAGATTGAAGGATGATCCTGGGAGTTTCTTCTCACTGCCATCAGATTTTTTTTTTTTTTTTCTTTTGTGGCATTGTAGGATAAGAGTGAACTGCTAACATCAAGTGTGGTGGTTCAAACTCACCAGCTGGTACTAATTAGTAAACTATTATAATTACAGCCCTATTTCACTGTAGCTTCCTTAGTACTGAGTCATATACGTTAACAGGCTTATTTGTTTGGTTACTTTATTAATGGACAACATAATCCAAGCAATTTTACAATGAAGTTCATGAATTCTCTTAAGATGTGTTAGCACCAGAATCATAATTTCTTGTAATTGTTGTTGTTAGGTGCCATCGAGTCAGTACCGACCCATAGTGACCTTATACACAGCAGAAGGAAACACTGCCCGATATATACTTAATAATTTTAGACTTTGGCTCCTTATCTTTTGGCTTCAATAATCGGCCAGGGGAGGGCCATTAAGTATAATGACCTCCCAGTTCCTCTGAATTGTTGTAATTTTGTTCTGTTTTAGACTCTGATTTTGTCAACTGAAATTCGGGTGTTGTTGCCATGTCTCTCAATCTCTGATTGTTGTCTGTTTTTGTTGGTTTTCAGTCCAAAGAACTCCCTTTAGGATGTTTTGAAGCACTGGGTTGGCTTTGACAAAGTCTCTTAGCTTCTGTTTATCCTGGAATCAATCATATTTGATTGACAGCTGCTGTGTAGACAATTCTTGTTTGGCAGTTGTTTTTTTCTTTTAGGGTTTTATATGTGTTTCCTCATTGCCTTCTTGCCTGCATAGTTTCTGTTGAGAGGTCAGAGCTTAATCTGATTTGCTTGCCTTTGTAAGTAACACTTCTTTTTTCCCTATCTGCTTTTAATATTCTCTCCTGGACTTTGATTTTGCAGAACTTGATTATGATATCTCTTTGTGATTTTCTTTTGGGTCTATCATTCCTGGGGTTCATTCAGCTTCTAGAATGCTTATCTTCTCCTCCTTTAAGATCTGGCATTGGCTCTTACTCAGTGAGTGGGTTTGTAGAGCACACAGTTAGGTTTTACAGTCACAGTTGATGTTTCCTGTACAGGGAGGCAAGAAAAGAAAATACACAGCCAAAAAAGAAGTGAAACAAAGAAATAAGCAAACAACAGTAAAATAAATAAAATAGGAAAGGAAAAAATAAAGGCAAGTAAGAACTAGAAAAATAATTCAAAACTCAAAAAGAATTTTTCAGAGTGAAAAACAAAAGGGGAAAAAAAAACCACTATGCAAATATGCTAATGGAATGAGTAAAAGAGAAATAGATGCAAGAGTGATAAAGAAAACCCAAAACCCAAACCCGGGGGGGTGGGGAAACTGCAGCTCTTAAGAAAGAGAAGCAGAAAATAATATGAAAAAAATGAAAGTGGAGATACAAAGGATAGAAAGCAAGGGAGAGGAAAAGGAAAGAAAGAATAAATAAAAATAACGAAAGGATAAAACCAGGGCAGATGCTGGACCCAGGAAAGAGTGAATTCAGGGATCTCCTTCCAGGAATCTCACATATTGGATTGGACAGGGATGATACAGTGGTACTCTGACTATAGATGGAATTCCCTGTAGGTACAGGTGTTGTTTGTTCTAAGTACCCAATCAGGAAGTAGTTTATGCATACCCCAAATGATTTGGGGGATCAGGGTATTTCAATCACATAGGACAGCTAGGAATGAGAGGTCACGCTAGTCTAGGGATGGCCAGAAATAGTTCTGCATGTATGTAGCAGGTCAATCCTGATTCCAGCCACCAGAGTTGGTGCTGCTAGCTCCCTACTTCCTTTGATGTACTTACAACTACCTGGAGAGCAAGTGTTTTGCTGGGAGTGTATACGGGTAGGTGCTTGCTACTTCTCCCAGTTAGAGCTAGTCTTGGGCTGGCCAGGGCCAGCTCTGCAGGTTTGCAGGAGGAATTACCTGAATCCACATGTCAAAGTTGATGAAGATAGCTTCCCATTAATTAGCTACTGCAGTGTTGACCTCAAATTTATGCACCAGCCACTAAAGCCTGTGATGATGAAATTCAAAAATTCAACCACCTTCTTTATTCTAACAATTGATCTAATATGTAATCAAGATACATTGAAAAATACTTGTGAAAGTCAGAAACAAAGAGTTGAAAAATATAGCAGTTGAAAAATATAGCCTTAGCAATAGAAATGATGCTGGACGCCACATGATAGAATTTTGCTAGACTAATGACTTACTCATAGCAAATACCTTTTCAAAACAACATGACATAGACCTCACCAGATGGAATACTCAGGAACCAAACTGACTTCATCTCCAGGAAGAGATGGTGGAAAAGCTCAATATCATCAGCCAAAACAAGGTCAGGGGCAGACTGGGTAAGAAAACATCAGTTGCTCATATGCAATTTCCAGGTGAAGCTGAGGAAAATTAAAACTGATCATAAGTGACAAAATATGTCCTTGAATATATCCCACCAGAATTTAGAGACCATCTCAAGAAGAGATTTGATGCATTAGATACTGGTGACTAAAAACCAGAAGAGTTGTGGATTGACATCAATAACATTATATAGGGAGAAACCAAAAAGCCATTAAAAAGACAGAAAAGATCAAAATAGATGTCATAAGAGACTCTGAAACTTGCTCTTGAGCTTAGAGAAGCTAAAGCAAATGGGAAAAATGAGGCAGTAAAAGAGCTGAGTAGGAAATTTCAAAAGGCAGCATGATAAGGCAGTCAAGTCCTATAATAAAATGTGCAAAGACATACAGTTTGAAAACCAAAAGGGAAGAACATGCTCAGCATTTCTCAAGCTGAAAGAAAGGAAAACAAAATTAAAGTCAGACTTACAATACTGATGAATTCCATTGGCAAAATGTTGAATGATGATGCAGAAAGTATCAAAATAAGATAGCAGGAATATACATAGACACTGTACCAAAAAGAAATGATGAATGTTCAACCATTTGAAGAGGCTGCATATGATCAAGAACTGAATGTACTGAAGGAAGAAGTCCAAAGTGCACTGAAGGCATTGGCAAAAATCAAGGAATTGATGTAATACAAATTAAAATCCTTCAACAAACTGATGAAGCACTGGAGGCACTCATTTATCTATGCCAAGAAAGTTTGAAGATCGTTATCTAGCCAATCAATTGGAAGAGATACATATTTTTCCAATTCTAAAGAGATCTGACCCAATGGACTGTGGAAATCCTAGAACAATATCCTTAATATCACACGTAAGTAAAATTTTGCTGAATATAATTAAAAAATGGTTGCAACAGTACTTAAAAAAGGAACCCCCAGAAATTCAAGCCAGATACAGAATAGGACATGGAATAAGGGCTATCATTGCTGACAGCAGATGGATATTGGCTAAAAGCATAGAATGCTAGAAGTTTGTATACTGTGTGAAGGATCAGAGAAAAAGTGGTTGACTCCCAACAAGATGGACTGACATGGTGGCAGCAACAATTGGGTCAAACATAACAACAATTGTGAAGATGATGCTGCATAGGGTGGTATTCTATTCTGTTGTGCATAGGGTCACTATATGTCAGACCTGACTTGATAGAACCTGACAACAGCAACATAAAAAAGAAATGAAATCATGATAAATGCTACAAGATGGATGAATCTGAAAACATGTTGAATGAAATGTCAGCCATAAAATGACAATTACTGTATTCTTCCATTTATATGACAACTAGGCAAATGTGTAGACACAAAAGTTTATATGTTACTAGTTTCTAGGGAAGGCCACCAGAGAAAATCTTTACTTAGGAACCTTGAACTTTTGTTAAGGGTGAGAAATTTTTTGAAAATATATAGTGGTGATGATTGCATTACATGATGATTTTAATTTATGTCACCAAGTTGCAAATATAGAAAGTTGAAATACCACATATTTTGTCATATACACAAACTTAAATAAATATGCAGACACATACACTCCCAGGAGCCTAATGTATTGTAATCCCAAAACTTGACAATAAAATATTGAAAGCACCTAAGCACAGACTCCTGGTGTGGCACTTTGGGTTAATGTGCCAGACTGCAAAGCCATTTGAACTGCAAGGTCAGTGGTTTAAGCTCACCAGCTCCTCCTTGGAAACCCTATACAGGGTCACTATGGGTTGGAATCGACTCAACGGCACTTAACAACAACAACAACAAGAGCAGACTTAGAGGATATGGGGATGCAACAGTTGATAGGACCAAGGTGAAAATTTGGATGGGAATTAGAGTATTTAAACAGATCTCTTGTGAACTACTTGGATCTCCCTTACCTGTATTTATTATTGGTATGGATATTATGTTTAATTAGGGAAAACTCCTTTTACCTGTTACTGTAAAATGGAAGACAAATAAGTCTGCTCTTGTTGTTGTTGTTAGGTGCCATTGAGTTGGTACCGACTCATAGCGACCCTATGCACAACAGAATGAAACATTGCCTGGTCCTGGGCCAACATCACAATTGTTGCCATGCTCGAGCCGACTGATGCTGCCATTTTGCCAATACATCTCACCAGTATTATTCAAATATGCTAAATGGGAACCATTAGAATTGCCCAAGCTCACCACTCATCTGCCAGTTAGTCATATTGTGATGGCTTACATGCTACTGTGATACTACAAGCTATGCCACCAGTATTTTAAATATAAGCAGAGTCACCCATGGTGGGCAGGTTTCAGCCAAACTTCCAGATTAAGACAGACTAGGAAGAAGAAGAGGTAGAGTAGTTCTGCATGTTGTCACTGAAAACCTTATGAATAGCAGTGGAACATTGTCAGATATAGTGTGGGAGATTAAAACATTATAAATAACACCAGAATGTTGTAAAATACAATGCAGGAAGATGAGGCCCTCAGGTTGGAAGGCACTCAAAATACAACTGGGGATGAATTGCCTCATCAAAATAGAGTTGACCACAATGACATAAATTGAGTAAAGCTTTCAGGACCTTCATTTGCTGATGGGTACAACTCAAAAGAAGCAGAAACAGCTGTAGACATTCATTAATAGTTGGAAAATGGAATGTATGAAGTATGAATTTAGGAAAATTGGAACTTGTCAAAAATGAAATGAAACACATAAAGATTGAAATCCCAGGCATTAATGAGCTCAAACAGACTGGTATTTAACATATGACTCTGACAATTATATGGTTTACTATGCAATGAATGACAAACTGAAGAAGAATGGCATTGCATTCATCATTACAAAGAATATTCCAAGATCTATCTTGAAATACAATGAAATGGTATCTGAGAAAAGATAATACAAACATGCCTACAAGGGAGAGCAATAAATACCACTGTTATTCAAATGTATGCACCAACCAGCAAAGCCAGTGATGAAATTTTTAAAAATCTACCAAATTCTTCATTGTGAAATTGATCAAATATTCAATCAAGACGTATTGATAATTACTAGTGATTGGAATGCAAAAGTTGAAAACAAAGAATAATAATATTCCAAGGAATAATACTTGGAAAATAATGGCCTTAGTGATAAAAATGATGCTGGATATTGCATGATAGAATTTTGCCAGACCAATGACTTGTTGATGTTGTTTTTTAGTACTGTGTAATTGGTTCTGACTCCACTGAACCACTGATCTTGTGGTTCAAACTGACCTCACAGTCCTACAGAGCCACACTAGGACTCCAACCAATAACTTATTAATTGCAAATACCCTTTAAAAATAACATAAAAGTTGACTGTACAAATGGACCTCACTAAATGGAATACACAGAAATCAATTTTATTACATCTGTGGGAAGAGATGGTGGAAAACTCAATATCATCAGCCAACACAAGGCCACAGACCAACTGTGGAACAGCTCATGTGCAATTTCAGGCTGAACCTGAAGAAAATTAAAACAAATCCACAAGAGTCAAAATATGACCTTGAGCATATCTCACCTGAATCTACAGACTATCTCAAGAACAGGTTTGATGTATTAGACACCAAAGACCAAAGATCAGAAGAGTTGGCGATAACAACAAGAACATCATACAGGAAGAAAGCAAAAGGACATTAAGAAGATAAGAAAACAGAACAAAACAAAATGACAATAATGGATGTCAGAAAGACTCTGAAACTTATTTTCCAATGTAGAGATGTTAAAGCAAATGGAAGAAATGAGGAGGGAAAAGAGGTGAACAGAAAATTTCAAAGGTCAGCTCCAGAAGGCAAAGTAAAGTATTATAATGAAATGTGCAAAGACTTGGAGTTAGAAAAACAAAAAGGAGGAACACACTTATCATTATCAGTCTGAAAGAATTGAAGGAAAAATTCAAGCCTTGACTTACAGTTTTGAACCAAGAGGCAGTTGTTTGAACAGAATATGGGAACACTGGATGGTTTTAAATTAAGAAACATGTACGACAGAGTTGTATTCTTTCACCATACTTATTCAACATGTATGCTGAGCAAATAACCCAAGAAGCTGGGTTCTATGGAGAAAAACATGGCATCAGGATTGGAGGAAGACTCATTAACAATCTGCGATACGCAGATGATTCAACCTTGCTTGCTGAAAGTGAAGAGGACTTAAAATATTTACTGATGAAGATCAAAGACCACAGTCTTTGGTATGAATTGCATCTCATTGTAAAGAAAGCAAAAATCCTCACCACTGGACCAATAAACAACTTTCTGATCAATGAAGAAAAGATTGAAGTTGTCAAGGACTTCATTCTTCTTGGATCAACTCACTGAAGCAGCAGTCAAGAAATCAAACTACATATTGCATTAGGGAAATCTGCTGCACAAGAACTTTTTAAAAGTGTTGAAGAGCAAAGATGTCAGCTTGAGGACTAAGGTTCGCCTGACCCAAGTCATGGTATTTTCAATAACCACATATGCATGCGAAAGTTTGAAAGTAAGTAAGGAGGACCATAGAAGAATTTATGCTTTTGAGTTATGGTGTTGGAGGAGAATATTGAAAGTGCCAGGGGCTGCCCATAGAACCAACAGATCTGTGTTGGAAGAAGTACATCCAGAGTACTCCTTGGAGGTCAAGATGGCCAAACTTCGTCTCTCATACTTTGGACATATTGCCAGGAGGGACCAGTCCCTGGAGAAGGATATCATGTTTGATAATGTGGAGGATCAGAGAATAAGAGGAAGACCACCAACACAATGGACTGGCCAAGTGGCAGCATCAATGGGCTCATGTGGCAACAATAGTGATTTTGGCCCAGGATCGGGCAGTGTATCATTGTGCTGTGCATAAAGTTGGCATCGACTCAATGGCCCCTAACAACAACAACAATGGGAAAATCTATTTGCTTTCTTCCTGTATGATGTTCTTGAAGCCAGGATGGCCAGACTTTATTTCTCATACTTTGTACATATTATTAGGAGGGACCAGTTACTGCAGAAGGTTATTATGTTTGGTAAACTGGAGGGTCCAAAAAGAAGAGGAAGACCACAACATGATGGATAGGCACAGTGGCAGCAGCAATGGGCTTGGGCATAGCAATGATTTTAACGCTGGCTCAAGCCTGCACAGTGCTTTGTTCTGTTGTGCATAGGGTCACTATGAGTTGATACCAACTTGATAGTACCTAACAACAACAATAACAATATGGGCAAAATATTGACTGATACAAAATATATCAAAAGAAGATGGGAGAATACAAAGAATCACTGTATTAGAAAGAAATAGTCGATGTTTAAACATTTTAAGATATTACATAAGATCAGAGTCAATGGTACTTAATGAAGGAGTTTAAGGTGAACTGAAGGTATTGGATCTGAAAATTGATGTAATACAAATTAAAATCTTTCAACAAACTGATGCAGTACTGAAGGCACTCACTCATCTATACCATGGAATTTGGAAGACAGCTACCTAACAAACTGATTGGAAGAGATCTATATTTGTGCTTATTCCAAAGAGAGGTAACTCAACACAATGCAGAACTCATTAGACAGTATCATTAATATCACATGCAAATGAAATTTTACTGAAGATTGTTCAAAACTGGCTGCAACAATACATCAACAGGGAACTGCCCAAAACTCAAAACAGCTTTAGAAGCAGACTTAGAATGAGGGATTATCCTTGCTGGCATAGATGACTATTGACTGAAATACCAGAAAGCTGACTACCTATGTTTCACTGACTATGCAAAGGCTTCCAACTCTGTGGATCTTTGAAAACTATATATAACATTGCAAATAATGCATATTCCAGAATATGCATGTGCTAATGAGGGACCTGCACATAAACCAAGAGGTAGTCATTCAAACAGGACATGTAGATGGTGGTGAATGGTTTAAAATCAGAAAAGGTGTGCATAACGATTGAATTCTTTCACCATACCTATTCAATCTGTATGATGAACAAATAATCTGAATCGCTGGATTATATGAGAAAGAACATGGCATCAGGATTAGAGAAAAAGTCATTAACAACCTGCAATATTCAGATTACACAATTTTGCTTGCTGAAAGTGAGGAAGACTTAAAATACTAAGTAATGAAGATCAAAGACCATCACCTTTAGTATGTAAATAAAACAAAAATCTTCATCGTTAGATCAATAAATTACATCTTAATAAATGGAGAAAAGTTTGAAGTTGTCAAAGACCTCATTTTACTTGGATCCACTATCAACACTCTTGGAAGCAGTAGTCAAGAAATCAAACAACTAATTGCTTTAGGGAAATTTGCTGCACAAGACCTCTTTAAAGTGTTTAAGAGCAAAGATGTTAGTTTGAGGGTTTGAGAACTACAGGACACCTGACCCAAACCATGGTATTTTCAATAGTCTTATATGCAAGTGAAAGTTTTAAAATGAATACAGAAGACCAAAGAAGAAATAAGCATTTGAGTTATCATGTTGGAGAAGAATATTTAAAGTACCATGGATTGCCAGAAGAATAAATAAATCTGTGTTGGAACAAGTATAGCCAGAATGCTCTTCAGAAGCCGGGATGGTAAGACTTCTTCTCTCATACCCTGGACATGTTATCAGGTGGTGCTAGTGCCTGGGGAAAGATATCATATTGGAAAAATGGAGGGACAGTGAAAGAAAAGGAAGATCCCCAAGGAAATGGATTGATAAAGGGACAGCAACAATGAGCTCAAGCATACACCAATTGTTAGCATGATGCAGGACCAGATTGTGATTTGGTCTATTGTGCAGAGTCACTATGAACCAATTAAATGGTATCTAAAAACAGTAACAACAAGACCCAATCAAGATTGTTCATTTTAAACAGTGTATGATACCTGGAAGACTAAAGGACATTAGTATTCTCATTAAAGACATGCTAAGGCTGGATTGTTGTTGCCAATGTTCTGTGTGGCCCATGAGAAAGGAAGGATGGCTTTTGGAGGTTGACAATAGATTATCAAGGCCTAAATTAAGTGGAGTCAATGTGGCACTGTACGATAAGCACTGGACTGCTAACCATAAAATTCATGGTTCTAACTTACAAGCCACTCCTCAGAAATTCTATACAGGGTCACCATGAGTCAGAATGGACTCAACAGCACTTAACAACAACAACAACTAAAGCCACCTGTAGCTTCAGCTGTTCTAGACCTGGTATCAATGATGCAAAAAACACAGAAGGCTAAAGTAGCCATGGTAGTTACAAGGTACTAACCTTGTAACTGAAAGGTTAGTAGTTCAAATTCACCAGTTGCTCTGTGAGAAAAAAAGATGAGGTTTTCTACTCCCATAAAGATTTATAGCCTCAGAAACACTATACAGGATTTCTGTGAGTCAGGAAATTTCTGTGATTCTTGGAATTATACCATGGCCAGTGCCCCAAGCAACAGCTGATGGGGCGGCTCTCTGATGAAAAGCAGAGAACATACTAGCATCCATACTGAAAACAGTACATGCTGGACACAGCAGACATAATTTGACAGTATTCACAGTTAGTCTTGCCAAAAGCACAAAATCAACTTCTAATAAGGTCAGCATGTCCATTCCTCTCCACTCCCTGCTTGTTAGGAATGTACCTCCACTTCCTCATACCCTCCCTTGCTCCTGTTACATAAAAACCCCTAAGAGCTATTGTTCAGGGCCTCAGTCAAGCCTGACTGTGGTCAATTTTAGGCCCTAGGCACATTGCATCTGGACTCCGAGTATTATTGTCTCCATGACAAACAACTTGAGAATTCTCACAAGAGCAGCAGAAGCAAAGATGATTGGTATTAAGTGAATGATCTTGCAACTGTTTATTCCTCAATCTCAATCTCAGAAAAGAGTCATCCAGTTCGCTGTCACAGGAGAAGGAGCCAGTACACTTTCAGAGTTTTGCCACAGAGTTATTTCAATTCTCCAATTTACTGTTTGTTTGTTTTATTCTGTTGGTGTCAGAAGCAGGCTTTGTTGCAATGACTACAGGCTGATGGAAGTAAGGGACTTTGTAAGTGAAAGAATGAAGAAGCATGGAAAGTAAAGTTTTTCATTGTTAAGATGGCTAACTTTAGCACTTCTTTGTAAACTAACAGCTGAATAGGAATGTAAGGATATACTGCTGATACTGAAGTCACCTGGAACAAAAGTCTGACTGGTTAAACAATTTACCTAATAAGAGGTGAGAGTCTACTTGATCCACCTTGACAGCCAGATGTCCAAGGTCCTTTGCACATATGTGATACGAATGGACATTGTATGCTATGATTGCAGAGAACTTGTAAGTCCACCTTCAGCCTATACTTGATTGTTGTTAAGTGCTATCAAGTCAGAATTGACCCATAGCTACCCTGTATGAAGTTTCCTAAGAGCAGTTGGTGGGTTTGAATTACTGACCTTGAGGTTGGCAGTCCGTTTCTTAAACATCAGTACTTTATTGGATATGTTTAAAAGGGTGTTAGGAATAACTCAGAAGAAACAGGCTTTATTATAAGCCAATAACTTGAGTACGCAATGTCAGAACTTAAGTAGAAAACCTGAGTCCCACACAGAACAGGTGATTTATGTTTGAAGAAAAGACCTGCAGAGGAAGAAAACAACAATTGACTGGCATTTTGAATTTTGAGCAAGTAGTTTGCCATTAAGGTGCCTTAGTAACATAGTGAATTACAGCTGGGATGTTAACCACATGGTCAGTACAAATCTACAAGTGACTCCAAAGGAAAAAGATGAGCTGTTTTGTTACAACCTCAGAAACCCTGCACGGGGTCACTGTTGGTTGGAACCAAATTGGTGGCACATAACCACCATCATCACCACAAATTGTCATTTGATTCATCAAGGCAGGAAAAGTCTGTACCCATCAGAGAAAACCATTATCTGGGACAGAAATTTGTAACACGGAGAAAAAGGGCAGTAGCAGAACCAAGAACCCGAGCATGAAACAGAGTAGTAGGCTTCCAAGTTAATGGATCAAGTACACCTGAATGATTTTGATCTGGAAGCTGGCTTGCAAAGTAGGGTGTCTCCAGGCACTTAATTGTTTTCAGGTTAGGTTTGCTGACCCACATAGCTAAAGCTGACTGCCTTCAAGCTTAGGCTTATAGTAGAGTGGTGTTTCCTGTGGGTATTTATCAACAACCCCAAAAGATCTTTGTAACATTGGCCAGACAGAGAGAGGCATGCTGACTGGAGAGGCTGCCTGACTGGAACAAGTGTATCCTGATCTTGCATTGTGAACCGTTAATTTCCCTAATAAATTCTCTGTGAATATTGTGTCTGAGTTCTGTGTGGCCATTACAATGAATGATCAAACCTGGTTACGAAGAGAGTGCTGTGGGAAGGATGGTTGCTGCCACATTTTATGCGTCTATAAAAATGTAT
>NW_006408638.1:1671416-1678046 GCF_000296735.1 Chrysochloris asiatica
ATAATGATAATCATCATGTAAAACAACCATCACAACTAATCATTTTCAAGTTTTCTCCATCACCTTTAACAAGAGCTCAAAGCCCTAAAGCAAAGATTTCAAGTCATGTAGTGGCACTGTAGGATAAACACTGGACTGCTGACCAAAAGATCAGAGACTCAAAACCACCAGCCATTCCTCAGAACCCTATACAGTGTCACTGTGAGTTGGAACTGACTGCACAGCACTATACAACGCCAATATATATACTGCTTTAAAAAAGACAAACTTTTAATTGTAAATTGAGTGAAGGTTTACATACAAGATCAAGAGTTTTCATATTCAACAAATCATACACTTTGATCCACCTGAATGATTGCAGTCCTCTCTATGCAACCATAGTTGTCCTGTTTCCTCCCTATGGCTAGTCATGTACAAACATCCTCTTTCAAACTTATATATATTCAATATTTTGCATACACACACACACACACACACACACACATATATATACCACAAATATATGCGCTTGTTTATATATGTATGTATATATATCCCATGCTTCCTTCAATACTCATTCACCCTGTGCTCTGTCCATGTATTCACACACAGAATGTTGTTCCAAGGTTGTGTATATATCACTGTTTATCTCTATGCTGTTTGATAGAGCCAAAATATGACCTTGAAAATATCTTACCTGAGTTTAGAGATCATCTGAAGAACAGATTTGATTCATTAGACACTAAAGACCAAAAACCAGAAGAACTGTGAGAGGGCATCAACAACAATATAGAGGAAGAATGCAAAAGGTCATTAAAAGGACAACAAAGAAGGAAAAGACCAAAATGATGTCAGATGAGACTCTGACACTTGCTCTCCAGTGTAGGGATAAAGCAAATGGAAGAAATTAAGAGGTAAAAGAACTGAATAGAAATTTCAAAAGGCAAGAAAACAAAGTCAAATCTTATAATGAAATGTGCAGAGACCTGGAGTTAGAAAACCAAGTGAAGAACACACTCAGCATTTCTCAAATTGAGGGTGTTGAAGAAAAGATTTAAGCCTCAACTTGAAATACTGAAGGATTCTATGGGCAAACTATTGAGTGATACAGAAAGCACCAAAGGAAAATGGAAGGAATATACAGAGTTACTATACCAAAAAGGAAAGGTTAATGTTCAACCATTTCTATAGGTAGCATATGATCAAGAGCCAATTATACTGAAGGAAGAAGTCCAAGGTGCTTTGAAGGCCTTGGCAATGAACAAGTTCCAGGAATTGATGAAATACAAATAAAAATCTTTCAACAAACTGATGCAGCACTGGAGGCACTCACTCATCTATGCCAAGAAATTTGAAAGACAACTACATGGACAACTGATTGGAAGAGATCCATATTGGTGCCCATTCCAAAGAGAAGTGACCCAATGGAATGTGGAAATCATTGGACAATATCATTAGTTTCACATTCAAGTAAAGATAATTTTAAAATAGTTGTGACCATACATTGATGGTCAAGTCAGATTCATAGGAGGATGTGGAATGAGGCATATCATTATTGGTGTCAGATGGATCTTGGATGAAAGTAGAGAATACAAGAAATATGTTTATGTGTGCACCAAAGAAAAATGGAAGGAATATACAGACTATGCAAAGGCATTCAATTGTATGGATCATGACAAACTATGGAAAACATTATGGAGAATGACTATTCTGGAGCACTTAACTGTACTCAGCAGTAACCTGTATGTAGACCAAGAGGCAGTAGTTTAAAGAGAACAAGGGAACACTGAATGGTTTAAAATTAGGAAAGTTGTGTACCAGGGTTCTATTCTTTCCCCATACTTAGGCAATCTGTATGCTAAGCAAATAATTCCAGAAAATGGATTATGTGAAGAAGAACATGGCATCAGGATTAGAAGAAGACCATTAACAACCTGTGGTATCCAGGGTATGTTGGCTTCATAAAATGCATTTGGGAGTTGCCATCCTTTTCTATGTCCTGGAATAGTTTGAGTAAAATTAGTGGCAGCTCTTTTCTGAATATTTGTCAGAATTCACCAATCAAGCTGCCAGGGCCTTGACATTTTCTGTGTGTATGTTGTGGAGGGGGCGGGGCTTTAAGTTACTTGATCAGTTTCTTCTTTTGGTATAAGTATGTTCAAGCTTTTCACTTCATTCTGTGTTTGTTTAGATAGGTCGTGTTTTTCTAAAATTGTATCCATTTCTTCTACATTTAAAAAATTGTTGGGGTTCAATTCTTCATAATATTCTGTTATTTTCCTTTTTATTTCCATTGGTTCTGTTGTGATGTCATCCATATTGTTTTATTCATCATCTTCTTCTTTTCCTTTATACTTTCCAATGGTTTGTCTATTTTATTAATCCTTTCAAAGAACCAACTTCTTGTCTTGTTAATTATTTTTACTGTTTTTTTTTTTTCTAATTCATTATTTCTGCTATAATCTTTATTATATATTTTCTCCTGGTGAGTAAGGCTTACTTTGCACAACAGATTGTAGCATGATTCAGTCCTATGTCATCATCACAGTTGTTATGTTTGAGCCCTTTGTTGCTGCTACTGTGTCAATACATTTCATTGATAGTCTTCCTCTTTTTTTTTTTTGTAAAGTTGACCTACTTTACCAAACATAATGTCCTTCTTCAAGGACTGCCCCCTCCTGATAATGTGTCCAAAATATGAGAGATGAAGTCTGCCATCCTGGCTTCTAAGGAGCATTCTGACTGCACTTCTTCCAAGACAGATTCCTTTGTTCTTTTGGCATTGCATGGTACTTTCAATATTATTCTCCAACACCTTAATTCAAATATATAAATCCCTCTATGGTCTTTCCTATTCATTATCCTACTTTCATGTGCATGTGAGGCTACTAGGTATACAATGGCTCAGTTCAGCTGTTTCTTAGTTCTCAAACTAATATCTCTGCTTTTTAATACTTTAAAAAGGCCTTTTGCAGCAGATTGCCTAATGCAATACATTGTTTGAGTTCTTCATTTCTGCTTTCATGAATAAATGGTAACTTTCATGAGTAAATAATAACTGAATATTTAGCTTGAAAGAAATGAGCTTTGACTTTTTCTCACTTCATGTATGAAAATGAATTAAAATGGAATGTGGATTTAAACATGAGAACCCAAATTATAAAACTAGAAAAAACATAGGAGAACATCTTTGTGATCTTGTTGCTAGGTGCTGTCGGGTTGGTTCTCTCTCATAGTGACCTTATGCACAACAGAATGAAACACTGCATGGTCCTGCACTATCCTCACAATTGTTTCTGTATTTGAGCATATTGCTACTGCCACTGTGCCAATATATTATGTTAAGCATCTTCCTCTTTTAGTTGACCCTCCACATTACTAAGCATGATGTCTTTCTCTAGGAAATGGTCCTTCCTGTTTACATGTCCAAAGTATGAGATACAAAGTCTTGCCATCCTGGCTTCTAAGGATCATTCTGACTGTACTTCTTTCTAGAATGTTCTTAGGTAGACAAAACTTTAACTGAAGCCATAAAGAATAGTAAACATAAAAGGAAAATGGTAAATTATTTTTATCAAAGTCTAAAACTTTTAGTTAATGAATTTCTTAAGACTGAAAATTGGATTCTGGTTAAGATGGAGCCTTAGGCAAATGCAATTTAATGTCCCCCTAATGTCACCTTGTGGAGAAAGACTCATTAACAACCTGCAATATGCAGATGATACAACCTTGCTTGCTGAAAGTGAAGAAGACTTAAAATATTTACTGATGAAGATCAAAGAGCACAGCCTTTGGTATGGATTACATCTCAATGTCAAGAAAACAAAAATCCTCACCAGTGGACCAATAAACAACATTCTAATCAATGGAAAAAGATTGAAGTTGTCAAGGACGTCATTCTTCTTGGATCAACTATCAACACTCACGGAATCAGCAGTCAAGAAATCAAATGACCTATTGCATTAGGCATATCTTCTGCACAAGACCTTTTTTAAAGGTTGTTGAAGAGCAAATATATCAGCTTGAAGACTAAGGTACGCTTGACCCAAGCCATGAAATTTTCAATCACCTCATATGCATGCAAAAGCTGGACAGTGAATAAGGAAGACTGTAGAAGAATTGATGCTTTTAATTTGTGGATTTGGAGGAGAATATTGAAAATGCTGTGGGCTACAAAAAAAAAAAAAAAATAGATCTGTGTTGAAAGAAGTGCAGCCCAAGTGCTCTCTGGAGGCCAGGATGACCAAACTTTGTCTCTCATACTTCAGACATATTGTCAGGAGGGAGCAGTCACTGGAGAAAGACATCATGTTTGGTAGGGTCGAGGGTCAGAGAAAAAGAGGAAGACCCAGTGAAATGGATTGACAAAGTGGCAGCATCAATGGATTTAAGCATGGCAATGATAGTGAGGTTGGCCCAGCAGTGTTTTGTTCTGCTGTGCATATAGTTGCTATGAGTCAGTACCAACTCAATGGCACCTAACAACAACAAATGCCACCTGAGGACTAAGGTGTGTCTGACCAAAGCTGTGGTATTTTCAATAACCTCCAGTGAGATGGATTGACAAAGTAGCAGCATCAATAGGCTCAAGCGTGACAACAATTATGAGGTTGGCCTGGGCAATGTTTCATTCTGTTGTGCATAGAGTCACTATGAGTTGGTACAGACATGATGGCACCTAATAACAACAAACAACAAAGACTTCAGTAACCAAGTGAAAAGGATAATATGACCCAAGAATCCTGACTATGAAAGAAAAGGTTGAAGAACTGGGCTGAGCACCAATTGGAAAGATAAAATAAACTTAGAAGGATCCAACTCTCAGAGTGTCTGTGTACAACCAACTGCTCCAGTATAAAGTAGTTATTTAGAGATGGCAGTAAACAATATCCCCAGGTGAGGAGCTCAGAAAATAACTTCAAGGAAAATACAGCTGTTTGCAGAGATACTCAGTAAATGAATTTGGAAAGAAACCAGGTAAGCAATTCATATTGTTGTTGTTGTTATTATTAAGTGGTGTAGAGTCATTATCTGAAACCACAAGAAGTTAGTTGAATATTAATCCTTTAATCCAAAATAGAATATTAATCCAGTTGCAAATAAACAAAATTTGCAAAGGAAAAACAACTGAATGAACATGTAATTAAGCTTCATTATTAAATCCACGGCACTTAACAACAACAGCAATTAAATCTATGTGTCACAAAGACAATGATTATTTTGCACATCAGAAAGTTAGAACTTCCTTTATGAAGAAAATAAGACCTTATATTAAGGATGAGTACAATTGGAATAAAGGAATAGATAGAAGAGGGCATTATAGATGAGGAATAAATATGAGAACATTCTGAAACAGGACTAAACCGAAGTACACCAAGGAATAGACATTGTTGTTAAGTGCCATATGCTTGGATCCAACTCATAGTTACCCTGTGCAGGGTTTCCGAGGAGAGGCCAGGGGCTTGAACCACTGAACCTACAGTTAATATCTCAGTGTGTATCCTACATCTCCACACCAGGAATAGATAAGGAATGGGCATGTCTTTGGAAATAGATTCTTTAAAAAAAAAAAAATCAGTTGTAGTAAGTAAAGTCATAGGTGATACAAGGGCAGTCTATTGAGCCCTGGAATATCAAGATAAGGGACATGGATGAATTTGAAAAGTAAAGAAGAATCCCAAACAGCTCTTTAGTAAGCGATTGCATAGAGCATACCTGCACCAGATAAATGTTGGAAATTCAAACCAATTGCAACACTATCTTATGATTTATATATGAAAATAAGAAATCCTGTGAAAGTTGTTTCAGAGGATGAAATTTTAGTAGTTGGTCAGATTCATCACAGAAAGTGAAGAAGATGAATGAGTTCCTGGTTGATCACATATTTTTGCCAAATCTCTCTTCAAATTTTAGTTTAGCATTACCTGCTTTAATGAACCAATATGAATGTTTTTCTTCTCCCTAGTATAATTTTCCTATAAGCAAGATTAATTAAATAGAGAGAAATATACCAGGTATCCTTAAATTTCCATTTGAAATGATCGTTTGATTTAATCTCAGAATCTCAAAGGCCATCCATCTCTAGTTGATACTGTTTGGTTCACTTGTGTTTTGGGAACCATGTCTCTCAGCTTAGGCGTCTCTGTAGAAATACTCAAATGCAAAGAAAATTCCCTTATAATCAACTGAAAACTTGAACTTTACCATAAGGCCAATTATAAGACATTAATAATTTTTCCCAAATGTTTTACAGACTAAAACTTTATTCTGAATATCCCTAAGAACAGCATCAGGTGGCCAATCAGATCTTATAAAATCTTTGTAGTAAAATCAGAATATGAGAACTGATATCTAATTGTTGTTGTTGTTGTTGTTAAGTGCTGTCAAGTTGATTCCAACCCATAATGACCCTGTATAGGGTTTCCAAGGAGAAGCTGGTGAGCTTGAACCACCAACCTTACAGTTTAAACTGACATTGTAGTTCAGTGCATTAACCCACAGCTCCACAATTTATTTATATTTGTCATACTGTCGTGACTTGTGTTGTTGGGATGATAGAATCTATGACACAGGTATTTTAAATGTTAGCAGCATCATTCATGGAGAACAGGTGTCATTTGAGCTTTGAGACTAAAACAGACTAAAAAGAAG
>NW_006408638.1:1679396-1681436 GCF_000296735.1 Chrysochloris asiatica
TACAGAAAGAGGTCCAAAGGATTAATAATAGAATATCAGAAATAGACAATACACTGAAAGGGCAAAGGAGTAGAAATGAAGAGATGCAAGGCAGAACTAGTAAGCTGGAAGACAAATATCTGAATACTACTAAGATAGAAGAGCAAGAAGAAAAAAAGGATTAATAAAATCTGAAGAAAGTCTAACAATCATGTTGGACAACATGAAGAGGAATAATAAGAATTATTGGCATTCCAGAACAGGAAGAATCAGATAAGTCCACAAAATAAGTATCAGATAAGTCCACAAAAGATGGTTGAAGAGCTATTGGAAGAAAATTTCTCTTACATCCTGAAAAGCAAAAGGATAAGCATTTAAGAAGATCAATGAACCCCAGGAAGGACAGACCACAAAAGAAAATCATCAAGGCATGTCATAATCAAGCTCTCTAAAATCAAAGATAAGGAGACAATGCTGAAGGCAGCTAGGGAAAAGAGAAGCATTACATACAAAGGCAAGAAAGTCAGATTAAGCTCGGATTTCTCAGCAGAAATGATGCAGGCAAGAAGGCAATGGGGAGACATATATAAAACCCTGAAAGAAAAAAACCTGCCAACCAAGAATTCTTTGTCCAGCAAAGCTATCAATCAAATACAAAGGTGTAATCAAAACATTCCAGGATAAACAGAAGCTAAGGGATTTTGTCAAAGCCAACACTGTACTACAAAACACCCTAAAGGGGGTTCTGTGGCCTGAGAACCAACAAGAACAGACAATAACCAAAGATTGACATATGTGGCAGCACCCCCTAGAACTAACCCTACAGATGGAAGAGGCAAGAACAAAACAAAACTATAAGAACAAACTCAGAGAATCTGGGAGGTCAGACTATGATCAAAACAATTACAATGTGTAGGAATAGAGATCCAGATGGTGAGAAGGTAAGGTAGATTACAGGATAAAATAGACTGCACTAAATGGAGGGAAAAGTTAATGGACTCTAAGCTAACCTCAAAGAAAATTAACACTTCACAACATACCAAGAAAATGAAAATTCAAGAAGAACATGGAAATATTAAAACTATAAGGAAACTCACAAGAAAGGACACAAAAACCATCAACTCAGCACAAGAAGACATGCAGAATAATACAGCAGTATCACCACAAAAAAAATACAAAACACAAACAAACATAATGGCAGCAATTAAATCATAGTTGTTCCACAGGAGTAAGATGAGGCTTTCTGCTCCTGTAAATATTTACAGCTTTGGAAACACTATGTAGGGTCCCTATGAGTTGGAACCGACTCCATGGCTCATAAAAATATAGAAAATTACACTGAATGTAATCGAATTAAATAAACCAGTTAAGAGACAGAGGGTGACAGAATGGATAAAAAAAAAACAAGATCTTTCAATATGCTGTCTGAAAGAGACACATCTCACACACAGAGACAAAAAAAGATTAAAGTCAATGGATGGAAAAAAATATACCAAGCTAACTGCAATCAAAAACAAGCAGGAATGGCAGTGCTAATCTCTGATAATATAAACTTTAAGGCAAGAAACCAGCATAGTACATAAACACGGGCATTATGTCATGATTAAAGGTACAATTGAACAAGATGATATAACCATATTAAATATCTGTGTTCCCAGTGAAAGAGCTCCTAAATATATAAACCAAACTCTAATAGATTTGAAGAAAGAAATAGAAGAATCTATCATTATGGTGGGCGATTTTAATACACTGCTTTAAAAAATGGATAGAACAACCAGAAAGAAACTTGACAAAAACACAGAAAAACTGAACAACACAATTAGCCAATTGGAACTCATAGATGTGTACAGAGCATTCAACCAAACAACAGCACAATACACATTCTTTTCCAGTGCACATGGAACATTCTCCAGAATAGACCATTGTTAGGCCACAAAACAAACCTCCCTAAATTTACAAATATCAAAATACTACAAAGCAGCTTCTCAGACCACAATACTATCAAATTAGAAATCAACAACAGGAAGACCAAGGAAATAAACTCAAATACATAGAAACTGA
>NW_006408638.1:1682475-1696170 GCF_000296735.1 Chrysochloris asiatica
TAATCCACCATATAAATAAGAAAAAAGAAAAGAACCATATGATCATATTGAGTGATGCAGAAAAGGCATTTGACAAAATCCAACATCCATTCCTGATAAAAACTCTCAAAAAAGTAGGAACTGAAGGGAACTTCCACAATATCATTAAGAGCATATATACAAAACCCACAGCCTACATTTCTGTCAATGGAGAGAAACTGAAAGTCTTCCCTCTGCAAACAGGAACCAGACAAGGATGTCTTTTGTCACCACTCCTATTCAATATTGTGATGGAAGTTTTAGAAAGAGCTATACTGCAAGACAGGGAAATTAAAAGCATCCAAATTGGCAAAGAGAAAATAAAACTCTGTCTATTTGCAGATGATATGATCCTATACATAGAAAACCCTAAAGACTAAGTAAAAAAAGGTATTAGACCTCATTGGAAGATTCAGCAAAATGGCAGGTTGTAAGATCAACATACAAAAATCAGTTGGATTCCATTACACCAATAACTACAGTGATGAAAAGGACATCAGGAAATCAATACTATTTACAAGAGCTGCTCGAAGGACGAAATATCTAGGAATAAATGTAACCAGAGAAACAAAGGACCTGTACAAAGAAAACTATAAAACATTACTATAAGAAACCAAAAGAGACCTACAAAAATGGAAGAATGTACCATGTTCCTGGATAGGAAGACTTAACATTGTGAAAATGTCGATACTATCCAAAGCAATCTACACATATAATGCCATCCTAACCCAGATTCTAATAACATTCTTCAAAGAGATGGAAAAAAATATTACAAACTTTATATGAAAAGGAAAGACACCCAGAATAAGCAAAGCCCTGCTTAAGAAGAAGATTAAGGTTGGAAACTTCTCAATCCCCGATTTCAAAATTTATTACACGGCTACAATGGTCAAAACAGACTGGTACTGTTACAATGAAAGATTCATTGATCAGTGGAACAGAATCAAGAATCCAGAAATTAACCTACCCACATCAAGCCAACGGATTTTCAACAAAGTACCTAAATATATCACATGGGGAGGGGGATAGTCTTTTCAACAGATGGTGCTGGCAGAAATGGAAAGAAATATGTAAAACACTGAAACAAGACCTTTACCTCACGATTTATACAAAAACCAACTCAGCATGTATTAAAGACCTAAATGTGAATTCCTGAATTATAAAGGTCATCAATGAAAAAATAGGGACAAAAGTGAGGGCTCTAATTCAGGGCATTCACAGACTACCAAACATTTTGAAAACTACACAAACAGAAGTAGAAAAAATAGATGATTGGGACATAATAAAAATTAAACACATATGTGAATCCAAAGACTTCACCAAAAGATTAAAAAGGGATCCCACAGAATGCGAAAAACTCTTTTGCAATGAAACATTGGCCAAGGGACTGATTTCTAAAATATATAGGAAACTAAAATACCTCTAAAAGAAAAAGTCTAATAACCCAATAAAAAAATGGGCACAGAACATGAAAAGACACTTCACCAAGTAGGAGATCTGGGCAGCCAACAAGCATATATGAAGAAATGTTCATGATCACTAGCCATTAGAGAGATGCAAATCAAAACAACAATGAGATATCATCTCACACCAGCAATAACAGTAAAGATTAAGAAAAGTGGAGGACAATAAATGCTGACAAGGATGTGGAGAGACTGGGATGCTCCTGCATAGATGCTGGGATTCCAAAAATCGTCCAATCTCTCTAGAAAGCAATATGGTGCTTCTTCAGAGGTTGGAACAAGAAATACCTTATGATCCAGCAATTCCTCTACTTGGTATTTATCCACAAGAAATATGAGCCATAACACAAATAACATGCACACAAATGTTCATAGCAGCACTATTTACAATAGCAAAAAGATGGAGACAGCCCATCAATTGAAGAATGGATAAATAAACTGTGGTACATACACACAATGGAATATTATGCTACCTTGAAAAATAACAAGGGAGCTGTAAGTCACTGCATAAAATGGATGTACCTTGAGGACAATATACTGAGTGAAATTAATCAGTCACAAAAGGAGAAATATGACTGCGAACCTCAGGGTTAGCAGTTCGAAACTACCAGCTGTTCTGAGGAAGAAAGATGAGGCTTTCTGCTCCCATAAAGATTTAGAGCCTCGGAAACCCTGTACAGGGTCACTATGAGTCGAAACCAATTCCATGGAACATAACAACAACAACAAACTACTAGAAAAGACTAAGAAAAAAAAAAAAAACATACTAAAAGGGGGAAACAAAATCTTTGCTAATTACCTGGAGGTGGGGAGTGGGGGGAGGGGAGGGAAGGGAAGGTGGAGCACAGGGTGGGGAATAGACACAGGATAGTTTGGGTGCTGGGAAGGGGTTGATACACAAAAAGTGGGAGGGGAATGGAAGAACAAGGCGGATGGGAGAAGAGTTAAGCAGGTTTGCATGGGCTAAGTGGGATAGAGGTAAATAGTGATGTATGCACAACCCTGTTATAACAGGGCTCTGGGATTCAGGGATTGAGACATGGTTGGAATGGGTAAAATGGGGGGAAAATAATGTTAAGATGCTTGGCTGTCTTTTGAATCTTGGTTTCCCTCACATACCATTGTAAAATAGATACTTTAGGGGTAGAGAAAGGAATAACCAGAAATATCATCATAAAACGCTTGTAAATCTGTCTTCTACCTATAACAGATTGGAATACCTAACATGGGGCTACAACTTGGAGCCTCTGGATTGCATAAGACCATAGATGGAATTCTGAACCCCATCCATAATCTTCTGAGGTGGGAAATCTCCGCTTGAAAGGACAAGCAGACCAGCCTGGAGTAGCTGACGGAACAGAAGATACTTCTTGAAAGAAAGACAGAGAGGAAACAGAAAAACAGTAATGGCAGTCTGACTGACTACTACAAGAACAAGCAAATTGTTCGCCCAAGAGACATCAAGGCAAGTGGTAGGATCCCCTCAGGGCAAACCCTCTTCCAAGACTAAGACTCAAGAGGAAAATATGAGCAGACATGCACTCTGACTGGTGACCACGTTGGTCATTGATAAGGGGAAGTGAGGGAAAAACAACAATTAAGCTGCAAGCTAAGTCCTACCACATTCAATAGACTCCTATGTACCTGGGTGGAGACCTGGTTGGCCAGCAGTATGGTGAGACCTGGGGACTCCTGGGCCCAGAGTCAGTGACATAGCCACAGAGGAATAGAGTGGAGAGTGAAGTGTCCAGCTGATAAGAAGTAAAGGTATATGCACAAGAATACTCACACTTGCAGATAATACCCACTTGACCTGGCTTCAATGGCTGGATGATCAGAACTAAAGTAGAAGAAAAAAGAAGAGGAAAAGAAGAGTAATCTGATACAATTTGATGAATTTGACCTACACCTATGGATGCAGTAACTCAAAGAGGGAACAAATCTCTACACCGAGGACCACTCCCAGCCCCTCGACACATATGTTAGACAGGGATGGGCAACTTGAACATTGGCTACCTAAAATGTGGGGCTATGAAGGCAAGAAGTGACCAGCTTACAAGCTTTCAATAGGAAACCTACATCCAGAGGGCATGAAGGAAGGTAAAATCTCCACTGAGTAGTATCCAATCTCTCTGGGCAGGGCTGATGAAAGGAGATGGAGATAGGACTCTTGTGGTAAAATAGTGAATAACTGTTATCAGGACTGATTGTGAGGGTTGGAAATGTAAAGGTAGACATTTTGTAGCAAAAGGATGGAAGCGGTTGACTTTGCAGTCTAGGAGCAAAAGTTCCTGGGCCCATCAAGGGAGAAGAGCGGAATGTGGGACCTTACCCAGAGAAGCAATCATGCCAGAGATGGAGACAGAGACGATGACGTGGAGAGATGTGGTAGCTGGGGACTCTAGACCCAGAGAGGGAGAGGGGCTGTGTGCTGATGACCGAGGGGCAGGCTTGCTGTGTATACCCTTTAGTTGTTTGTTGATGCATGGAGGGTATTGTAATCATGCAATGAAATGATATACAATAGGATGAATGTAAAGCTAATGTTTTTCCATGTTATCACATAATGTTATAACATAATCCACAATAAAACATTTTTAAAAAATGGAAACAAAGCACCATAGGACCCTAGGACCATCAAGGGAGAAGAGTACAAGCAGAATGTGGGACCTTATCCAGAGAAGCAGCGACACCAGAAATCGAGGCAGAGCTGGGGACATGATGAAGGAGAGCAGCTAAGGGCTGTAGATTCTTGGGAAGAAAGGGACTAAGTGATAGTGGCCATGAGGCAGACTTGCAGAATGTACCATTTGGTGGTGTAAATTATTATATATGCCTGAGTGTTAAAAAAACAAAAAGAGCTAAAGTGAATAGAGAGAAATACTGTTAACTGATTGTACATGGAGGGGATTATAATCATTGTAATGAAACAAGTTGTATGATTTGTTGAATGCAAAACTGATATCTACCCTGTAAACTTTCACTCAATCCACAATAAAACTTAAAAAATACATCATATGGGAAGAAAGCAAGGTCATTAAGGATAGGAGAAAGGAAATAAAAAGGACCAAAATGAATGCCAGAAGAGACTCTGAACTTGCTATCCAAATAGAGATACTAAAGAAAGTGGAACAAATGAGGAGGTAAAAGAGCTGAAAAGCAAATGTCAAAGGGCAGCTCAAGAAGAAAAAGTGAAATATTCTAATGAAATATGCAAATACCTGGAGTTAGAAAACCAAAAGAGATAAAGATGTTCAGCATTTCTCAAGCTGAAATAATGGAAGAAAAAAATTCAAGACTCATCTTGTAACATTGAAGGATTTTGTAGGGAAAATATTGAATTATGCTGAAAGCACCAAAAGAAGATGGAAGAAATACAGAGTCATTGTGCCAAAATGAAATGGTCGATGTTCAACCGTTTCAAGAGGTATCATATGATTAGAAGTCAATGGAACTGAAGGAAGAAATCAAAGTTGCACTAAAGGCATTGGCAAAGAACAAGGCATCCAGAATTGATGGAATACAAATTGAAAAATTTCAACAAACATATGCAGTACTGCAGGTACTCACTTATCTATGAGAAGAAATTTGGAAGACAGTTAACAACTGTTGTGAAGAGATCCAGGTTTGTGCCTGTTTCAAAGAGAAATGACTCAGTGGAATGTGGAAACCATTGAACAACCAATATCATTAATATCACAGGCAAGGAGAATTTCCTAAAGACTACCCAAACCACTGCAACACTAAATTAGCAGGGAATAATCAGAGGTTTAATCTGGATTCAGACAATGAAGTAGAATAAAGGATATCATTGCTGATGTTAGTTGGATCTTGGCTGAAATCAAAGAACACCATAATTTTTTTTTTTTTTATTGGCATGTGCCGTAATGACTATGCAAAGGTTTTTGACAGTGTGAATCATGATGACTTATGGACAACAGAATGGGTATTCTGGAATATTTAATTGTGCTCATGAAGGGCACTGATGGTTTAAAATCAGGACAGGTGTGCACCAGAGTATTAAAAAGTAGGTTGCCAGAAGAACAAATATATTTGTATTGGAAGAAGTACAAACAGAATGTTCCTTAGAAACCAGGATGGTGAGATGTTGTCTCTCATGCTTTGGACATGTTATCTGGAAGGACCAGTTACTAGAGAAAGGCATTATGCTTGGTAAAGTATAGGGTCAGTAAAAAGTAAGAAGATCCTCAATGAGATGGATTGGCACAGGGGTAACAGCAATTGACTCAAGCATAACAATGATTATGAGAATGGAGCAGGACCAGGCCTGTGTTTCTTTCTGTTGTGGTCCCTATAAGTCAATAGCACCTAACAACAGCAACAACATTACAGCAATATGAAGACCTGGTATGGCACTGCAGCATAAGCACTGAACTGCCAACAACTGGTAATCACAAGATTGGCAATTCAAAAACACCATCCACTATGTGGAAACTCTATATAATGTTGCCATGAGTCAGAATCTACTAGACAGGACACAACAACAAACAGCAATATACAGTATTCTTATTGTTTTTCCATTTTAACCACTCTACAGGAATACATTGTGTAAGTTAATAATGAGACACAATATCCTGAAACATTCTAACCTATTTAAAATTCAAAGGGTCCATTGCTTCCAATTACTGTTTCCAATAAGGCCTTGAAGGACAAAAGGACAGTTTCATTTGACAGAATAAAGAACTCAGTGACAGTAGCAGGACTCCCTATACATTTCCATCTTATCTTCATCAAATTCTAGTTAATTTTCATAAGCCACATTAAACCTACTTCCTCCAATAAGTGGTCAAAGCAATCTGTCCATTTCACATGTTATGCACAGAATAGTGAAAAAGGTTTTAAAATTAGATCTGTTAACATAAGAATCAGCAAAATGATTAACACACACTTTTGTGGTGGTGGCTGTGTGCTGCTGAGTTGGTTCTTACTCATAGCCACCCTGTTTCCGATGCTGTAAATCTTTACAGGAGCAGAAAACCTCATCTATTCCCATAGATTAGAACTGCTAACCTTGCAAATAACAGCCCAGCTAGTAATTCACTACACTATCAGAGCTCCTTAACATGGACTTTAGTGAGGTTAATCACAGTGCTGTACAGAGAATCTTGAGTGAATGTTCATGGTTTCTGTGTACTGGATACTTTATTTCCCCATAGAAATACACTGATGACAATTTAAGAAATTCCCTTTAGGACTGGATGGAAAATTAACTTTGCACTGTAATTATTGTCACTGACCTATTCAGTCTCCAAGATTTTCATTCTTTTAATCCCAAATGTTTTAGTGACCACAATTTATATTCAGAAATTCTGTTATTTCTAACAACATAAGACAATTAACGAGCTAGCAAAACCCCTTTCCAGGGATGTCCAGGTAGGAGAAATACTTGAATTTATTTTTGCTTTTAATATTAACTGCCATAAATATTTATTTCTCAATATTTGTTATTTTAAAGTTTAGATTTCCACTCAGTATTTATCTTTCTAGATTTTCTCTACATTGAAGACTGTGGGGGACTAGGATGAGATACAATACTGTAATTCATCCTGACTTCTTTTGATTATATGATAGAATTTCAAAACAAACAGGTAAGAGCATAAAATAATTCTATTAAATAATTCAGTTACATGTATTTAAAATTATTTCTAATTTAGCTGAATAATTAGATGGGTTATATTTAATAATTTTAAATAAACAAATAAATGAAATGTTTAGACAGTGCCTATCTTTTATGTTTTGGAGAATTCATTTAAATGTGATTGAAAAATAAATCCATTTGACCATAGAATTGACAGGATTAACATATTCAATAAAGATACCCTACTTTTATCACTAAGAGAGATTATCACCAAAGTTCTTTTATCATAAGAGAGATAACCTTTTGAAGCAAAATAAAATTTGTTCTAAAAAATCCTCAGAATATTTAAAGCATTTTCTCTTTTTAGAAGTGTTAGAAAACTAAAGTATGAAGGCAAGCTTACCTTAGTTTATTAATTTATAAGAACTGTGACATAATTCAGTAAATATTATAATTTTCCAAGGAAACAGAAACCTAGTAGATAAGATTGCAAAATATGATTAATGTAATTGTTGTTGTTAAGTGTCATTGAGTCAGTTCCGACCCATAGCAACCCTGTGTAGGGTTTCCTAGGAGTGGTTAGTGAGCTTGAACCACTGACCTTGAGGTTCAAACCTTTTCAGTCCAGCACATTAACCCACAACACCACACCAGGACTCCATTGTTGTTACCAAATTGTACACTTGAAAGTTTTGAACTGGCAAGTGTTATGTGACACAAGTTTTATAGTCACTTTAAAAAAAGAAAGTAATTTCAAAGAATAGGATGACAATTTTTTTCAACTAAGGAGCTTTAGCCCTGATGTGGTGCTGTAGGATAAGCAACCAACCACAAGTTCGGTTTGAACCATAAGTTTGGTGGTTCAAACCCACCAGTGGCTCTTTGGAAACACTACACTATATTGCTATGCATTGGGACTGACTCGAAGGTACTTAATTAACAAGCAGAAGGAGCTTTAAATAATTTCCTTGTAGAAAAGTTAATAATATCATTTGCCGTGGCTAAAGATGTCACTTAATACTGGTGATGGTGGTGTTCCAGTGGAGTCGGTTCCACTCATAATAGTCCTGCATAGGGTTTCCAAGGCTGTAAATCTTTACGGGACAGAAAACCTCATCTTTGTCCTGGACAGAAAGCCTCATCTTTCTCCCATGGAATGGCTCATAATTTCAAAACGCTATACTTAAAGTTGACAGCCCGACTCAACCACTATACTACCAGAACTCCTTTAATATTGGTAAGATATTGAAAACAAGTTCACTTTCCCAGGGTGGAGTTAGGATTTGAATCAATTCTGCCTTCTTACTATAGTAAGTTGGAGTTCTGGTGTAGCACTGTGGGTTAGTGCACTGGACTACAAAGTCGGCTTGAACCCCAAGCTCACCTGTAGCTCCTAAGAAACCCTATACAGGGTTGCCATGGGTTGGAACCGAATTCACAACACTTAACAATAACAGCCATAGTAATTAAGGAGCCCTTCTAAAGTAGTGGGTTAAGAGTTGGGCTTCTAAAATCAAGGTCAACAGTTAGAATCTACCAGCTGCTCCAGGTAGAAAGATGAGGTTTTCTGTTTCCGAAAAGATTTACAGCCTCGGAAACCCTATACAGACTCTCTGTGAGTCGGATCTGACTCCACAGCACACAACCACCATCTCCATCATAGTAATTAAGAACCCTTGATAACATAGCTATTACGTGTTTGACTGTAACCATAGGTCAGCAGTGAAAGATGAGGCTTTCTGTTCCGGTAAAGATTTACTGCCTCAGAAACACAATGCAGAGTCGCTATGAGCTGGAACCAACTTGATGGCACACAACCACTATCACCACCATCATAGTAATTTACAGCAACCCTAACAGAAGCGAAAGTCACAGTTAATCACAAATTCTTACACTCTGATAGTTTTCATACACATATGGAAAAAACCAATGAGGATTAAACATGAGAAATGCTACATTATGTTGATATGCAAAATATGTTTCTTGTTGTTAGGTGCTGTCGAGTCAGTTACCATCTATAGCAACCCTGTATAGCATTTTCTAGTGGGTGGCTGATGAGCTTGAGCTGCCTCAGCTTGAGGTTCAAACCAACCTTGCAGTCCAGTGCAATAATCCACAGTGCCACACCAGGACTCCCTCATGCTTAAGTGCTCAGAATGTGGTGATCAATGTGGTCTATGTTATTTAATTACTTAATTTTAATAAGTATTAGCAATGTGGTCTGTGTTATTTAATTACTTAATTTTATTAAGTAGTAGCATATGTGATTTCTGTGGCACTATAGGATATGTACTGAACTGAAAACTACAAAATCTGGGCTTCCTATGAATCAGAACTGACTCCATGGCACTGAACAACAACAACAACACGTCTTATATAAAAGATTGAAAGCATACAGGTACTTAGTCAAAGTGCCAAATCATATTTGGAGTAATGATTTGTAAGAAATAGAATGAGCAGAGTCCCTGTTTGTGGAAATGAATGAGTGGGACAATGGAGGTGGGAGATGAGGGAGTTGAAGTATGGGTGAACATAGTGAGACAGAAGAGCTACTGGTAACTGTGAGAATAAAGGATAGAGGAGGATCAGGTTACAGAGAACATCAAATGACATCCTGGCTAATTTGAATGTATCTTTGTTAAGTGTCTGTGAGTTGGTTCTGACTTGTGACAACCTTGTATTAGGATTTCTTTATGAAGGATGTAAATCTTTATGGGAACAGAAAGCCTCATCCTTCTCCCATAGAGCAACTGGTAGATTCAAACTGCTGACCTTGCGGTTAGCTGACCAAAGTCATCCTTTATTCACTACGTTACTAGGGCTCCTTGAATGTATCTTAGAGGCAGCAGATATTGAAGACATCCTGACAGCAGAACAGTGCTTCTGACAATATCATGAAGTGATGACCACTGAACTCCAACAAGGATAAATCGATCTGGAAATGATCAGGAGAATGTGCTGTTAAATAAGTAATCAAAAAGCTTAATTGTTTCATTACTTATGTAAATGGTAGAACAAACTAGAGCATATACATAATGGATATTTATCAAATCTCATAATATGACCATAATTATTAGAACATTATCACCAAAGTTCATAATATTAAAAGAAGAAAAGACCATTAGGGCTAGAAATAGAAATTATTCAGAAAAAGGAGGAAAATATTATTTTATTTACAGATAACCTCAGAAAATTTGTTCCATCATAACAGAATGGATTAATAAAAATGAAAAGATAATATGTATCAACTTATTAAAGAAACCAATGTATTTTTATTTCCCTAGCTTTCCAAGATGATTTTCTTTAATTATCCCCTATTTAATATTTAGTGACCTTTGTACACTTACTAAATTATAAATTTCACCTATAGTGTACAGGGTTGCTATGAGTCGGAACCAACTCCATGGCACATAACAACAACAACAAAATACTATTTCAAGGTATTGATGGTGGTGGTGGTTATGTGCTGTGGAGTCGATTCCGACTCATAGTGACACTGTACAGGGTTTCTGAGGCTGTATAAATCTTTAAGGGAGCAGAAAGCCTCATCTTTCTCCCATGGAACAGCTGGTAGTTTCAAACTGTCAACTCAAATTGTATATAAAACAAATGTTTGTTCAGTGGAAAAATATACATAGGAAACACAAAAACTGACACTGAACTATCTGAGAATACTAAATCTAGGGTACTCTGTATTTGTTTACTATCTCTATATAAATACACATAAGCAAACCGTTTCACTACAAACATTTCCCTAGAATAATAAAAATTATTGTGTATTTTAAGCTTCAACATTTGAGGTCATATAAAATGACACTTAAGAGGCACTAATGTCCTTTAGTAGATTCCTGGTGTGGCACTGTGGGTTAATTCTCTGGACTGCAAGGTCCATTTGAACTGCAAGGTTGGCAGTTCAAGTTCACCAGGCACTCCTCAGAAACCATATACAAATTTGTTGTTATTGGTCAGAACTGACTCAACAGCACTAAACAACAACAATATCCTTTAATACTATGTGTACATGTATTTCAGATACAGAATGGGAAGCTTGAATATGTGGCCCCACTCCTTATTGCTGAAGAGAAATTCAAAGAGAAAGTTAGACACATTCTACTTTAAAAAATCTTTTCTCCCCATAATTTCTATCTCAACAGAGAAAGTACAGATGGCTGAAGATAATCACTCCTTGACAAATGAGTTTGTCCTCATAGGATTTACAGATCACCCAGATCTGAAGACCCTTCTATTTATGGTGTTCTTTGCCATCTATCTGATCACCATGATGGGGAATCTAGGTTTGGTGGTGTTGATTTTCACGGAGCGCCGTCTTCACACACCAATGTACATCTTTCTGGCCAACCTGGCTCTGATGGATTCCTGCTGTTCCTGTGCCATAACCCCCAAAATGTTACAGAATTTCTTTTCTAAGGACAGGTTGATTTCTCTCTATGAATGCATGGCACAATTTTATTTCCTCTGTCTTGCTGAAACTGCAGACTGCTTTCTCCTGGCAGCAATGGCCTATGACCGCTATGTGGCAATATGCAATCCACTGCAGTATCACACCATGATGTCAAAGCAACTTTGCATTCAAATGATAATAGGGGCCTACATAGCTGGGAACCTGCATTCCATTATTCATGTACCACTTCTATTAAGGTTAACCTTCTGTAGATCTCATGAAATCAATCACTTCTTCTGTGATGTTCTTCCACTATACAGACTCTCCTGTGTTGATCCTTATATCAATGAGCTGATGATACTAATCTTCTCAGGGTCAGTTCAAGTTTTCTCTATTACCATAGTCCTAATCTCTTATCTTTCCATCCTTTACACAGTTTTTCAAATGAAATCTAAAGAGGGAAGAGGGAAAGCCTTATCTACTTGTGCATCTCACTTTCTTTCTATCTCAATATTCTATGGGTCCCTTCTCTACATGTACATTCGACCAAACTCATTTAATGAAGGAGATAAAGACATACCAATTGGTATTTTTTATACTCTAGTAATTCCTTTATTAAATCCTTTTATCTATAGCCTAAGAAATAAGGAAATAATAAATGCTATGAAAAGAATTATGAAGAGAAAACCACATAACATTCTGAAACAAATATCCTCTGCGACAAATTGATTTTACCTAGGTAAAAAGTTTTCACAATCAATGACACTGAAAAAAAAAAGGAAAATGGCAAACGTTATATCAAATATTAAACCACTAAACCATAATGGTTTTTAAGTAAAGTAATTTATAAATAATTTCAGAAAGAAGTGATTCTGCTAAAGTGTATTTCAAAATCTAACCTATTAGGGTCTCTTATGGTTGAATTAAATGACAACTCCTAAGATAACACATTTTATCAGAGTGGAATTAGGTAGAAGTTTCAACACATACAACAAGTCCTAGGAATAACAGTCAGTAAATAACGGTAGCCTCAATTTAGCATCATTGGCAAATTTATGGACTCCCTGAGCATAAAGTTGAAAATCCAGACAATTTTCAAGTTCTCATGTAGTCATTACTTAAGTCACACCATCTACTAGAAGTAAACTGTACATTTGAACTTGATTCTCTTTTGGATTGTTTATGAGATTATGTTTGAATAGGGATTAATATCAAATATGTACTCTCAACTCAAATACATCTTTATCTTTGGTTTTAGTAATTTTGCCTGTCAAGATCTCTGCAAGAGTATCCTGGTGTGGTGATGTCAGATAATCACTGGACTGCTTATTGCAAAACTGGCAGTTCAAGCCCACCAGATGCTCCTCAGAAATCCTGTACAGTCAATGGTTGGCAGTGCTAGGAGTTGGAATCGACTCTATAGCACTTAACAATAACAACATCAATCTTTAGTTGAAAATATTCCTATTTCTTGTTGAAATTCTAAAGATTTGAATGTTTTCACATAGTTTGAAAGTTATCCATGATACATAACAGTGTAATTCTTGAATATATTAGTTCATCTGAGCATTTCCCACTCCCTAGATACATTCATTTAACTTGTTTGTTATTGGAAATATCACTAACCTACATAAATTATAATAGAAATATTGGTAGATTTGTAATTAGTATTAAAGAAAACTGGAGACACTGCTAATGATAAATGAGTCAGAACACAGTGAGAATATTAAAACCTAGATAGCAACAAAAATTTATTAATCATTTGAATGTGCATCAATATGAAAGAAAAAAAATGATTTAATGAGAACACTTTCTCTGTACACGAGGTCAGCAGTTCAAACTGACTAGCTGCTCCTTGAAAACCTTACATAAGTTCACTTTGAATCAGAACCAAGTTAACGACATTTAACAATAAAACTCTCTGCTAGTTATGTGCTAGACATAAGATCAGACTTTTCATCTATATTACCTTCTGTTGAGTTAGGCATTATTTTACATAATGCTTTTCCAGAATAAAAATCTCATACTTGTAAATATTAAGCAGCTTGCTCAACTTCTTTCAGACAACCAAAATGGATCTAGGATTGGAATCAATCATGTCTTACCCACCATACTTTAAAAAAAAAAATTTTTTTTATGTTTTATTGTGAATTATGTGATAGTTTACATGGGAGAACATTGGTTTTACATTAATTCTATCGTATATCTCTCAT
>NW_006408638.1:1704705-1706191 GCF_000296735.1 Chrysochloris asiatica
AGAGCTCGTCACTACACTTCCACCCGATCCACCATCTTTTTCCGGAAGCCCACCATACTTTTTGACAGCTCCTTTCACAGAAACTTAAGTTAAGAGTTGACACCAAAATTTAAAAAATATAATAAAAAAATTTGACATACACACATTGATGGAAATAAGCAATGTAGATTACAAACCAAGAATTTTAGGTTTTGTTAAATATATGTCATTTGCTTGGGAATTCAGAAAATGGATGTCATTGTAGCCTGGGCTATTTAATCATGAAGTATCATCACAAATTAAAGATGTTTGAAGAGTGAAAAATTGATTTTATAGAAAAGTTTGTGAAAATGAATGTAGAGAATGAGAGAGGAGGATATCATTGTTTTAGTTGCCATCAAATCAGTTACACTCAAACTCACTGTATATCAGAAGCTACTACATGGCAGTGGACTTTTTTGTTTGTTTTAAGCACACAGTTTATTTTCCATAATGCATCAAGACAGCAGAAATTCTTTTATTGCATCTACCACTGCATCAGTACATCAAAATATTGCATTGAACTTTCATTACAACAGTAGCCTTTAAGGTAACAGTTTTTACATATATAAAGAATGGAATTTATGCAACTTAAAATATGACCTTCAGAAAGATCAATCCACTTCTAAGTGAAATCATTCTTGAACAACTTCTTTGCAAGAATTTTATACTAAAAATTTATTTGTGAATAAAAAATATAAAATTTTGTATTAGATGAAACAAAGTTACTATTCCCCTACTCTAAATACAATTGAAGGTAATTATTGTCACTTTAAAAAACAATTGTAAATAAGTAATCTCTCTTCTAATATTAGCATATTGGTCAAAGTATAGAAACAAATATTTTATAGCTGATTATCTTAATAAGTGGAGAAAAAAATTCTAATAGAATGAACTTTCATTTTTATTCTCACAGATCAATTTCAGTGATTAGAAGTCCCATAAAACAATTTTTTTTAAAGGAATTATAAACTCTCTTTATTTCTTAGTTTCTGGTCATCTAAGTCAACAGGTTCATTTAGTCAGTACTAGCATAGTGTTTGCTAATTGGGCTGTGAACTGCAAGGTCAGCAGTTCAAAACTACCAGCTGTTCCATGGGAGAGATGAGGCTTTCTGTTCCTTTAAAGATTTACAGCCTCAAAACCCTGTACAGAGTCGCTATGAGTAAGAACCGACTCCACCCATGGCACATAACCATCACCACCACCAAGTAATTTAAGACTTTATCCTATATTCCTTTTATTTTTTTCCATCAAGTCATCAATCCTATGTCTTTTCATATGCAAATTTATTTGTAACACCAGGCCCATTGAGATTAGACTGGTAAAGGACTTAGTATCCTTTAAACAAACTTCCCTTTTTACAGTTAAGGTAATGTATACCTGTACCTTAATGGTACACCACAGACTCCTGGTGTGGCACTGTAGGATCAGCATTGGACTGCTCACCACAAGGTTGGTGGTTCAA
>NW_006408638.1:1706690-1708034 GCF_000296735.1 Chrysochloris asiatica
ACAATCATTAGCCATTGTTGCTGTTGTTGTTAAGTGCTATGGAGTCAGTTCTGACTCATAGAGACACTGTATAGGATTCCAGAGGAGCAGCTGATGTGTTTGAACTGCTGACCTTATGGTTTGTGGTGGTGGTGGTGGTTATATGCCCTGGAGTGGGTTTCAACACATAGCAAACATGTGTAGGGTTTCAGAGTTTATTAATATTTATAGCAGCAGAAGGCCTCAGTCCAGTTCTGATCCTACTATGCCACACAGGGAGAGATGGAAATCAAAATCAAAATGAGATACCTTCTCATGCCTACATTAACAGAGAATGGAGAAACCCGAGACTGTGACTGATCCCGACCACCATTCAGATTTGGAAAGGAACGCATCCTCTTTCAGCGAAGCAGTAGATAGATATACAGGGGAACATCTTTAAGTGAAGCAGTAGTAAGGTATACTCACTATGAATGACAGATTGGTCAATCATTTAAAATCAAGGGGCAGCATGTACCTAAGAACAATGCCCAGAATGAATGGAAAGATACGTGGAGTGGAATGGAAATAGGAACCACAGGGAGTAAATAGGGTGACTGTTTTTGACAGAGAGGATTGCAATCATTGAGATGAAACAAACTATTACTTGTTGAATGTAAAACTGATAATCTTGTCTGTAAACTTCACTCAATTCAGAATAAAAAGTTTAATAATAAAAAAAACAACGCTAATGTTGAAAACAATTGGGATTACATTCTATCTATAGACCACCTTAAGTAGTATTGGTATTTACATAATGTTAAGAATTTCTATCCATGGACATGGTATATTCTTCCATTTATATAGGTCTACTTTTTTTTTTTCCTCCGCTCTGCGAGAGAAAGATGAGGCTTTCTACTTCTGTAAAGATTTACACCTTCGGAAATCCTGTACAGGGTTGCTAGGGGTCAGAACTGACTCGATGGCACTTAACAACAACAACAACTTTGGTTTCTTACAGTAATATTCTCTTGTTTTCTTTGTATATGTCTTTTGTTTCTCTGGTTAGATTTATTCCTAAGTATTTCATCTTTTGGGTTACTATTAAACATGCTTTTTTTCTGACTTCTTTCTCAGACCACTCTGTATTAAAGTAAAGGAATTCTACATATTTGTGTATGTTGATCATATACCCCAACACTTTGCTGAATCTTTCAGTGAGTTCCAATGATTTTCTCACCAAGTCTTTAAGATTATTTTATATAGGATCAGATCTTCTGTAAATAAAGATAGTTTCAGCTGTCTTTGCCTGTTTGAAACCTTTAATGTCCCTTTCTTGCCTAATAAATCAGGCTAAGATTTACAGCACAATATTGAATAGAAGTG
>NW_006408638.1:1708134-1708975 GCF_000296735.1 Chrysochloris asiatica
CACAAAACAAATCTCCATAAATTTACAAATATCAAAATACTACAAAGCATCTTCTCAGAGCACAATGCTATCAAATTAGAAATCAACAATAGGAAACCACGGAAATAAAGTCAAATACATGGAAATTGAATAACACCCTGCTGAAAGCAACTGGGTAGTAGAAAAAATTAAACGTGAACTCACAAAGTTCCTAGAAACAAATGAGAATGAAAACACAACATTCCAAAATCTTTGAGACAAGGTGAATGAAGTGCTGAGAGGACAGTTTATTGCAATAAATGTACACATCCAAAAAGAAGAAAGAAACAAAATTAACACATTGAGACAGCATCTGTCAATGTGTTCATTTTGTTTCTAATAAACGATTAGAAACAGACCAGCAGGGGGAACCTACAGCCATCAAAAGAAAAGAAATAATAAAGATTAGAGCAGAAATAAATGAGATAGAAAACAGAAAAACAATAGAAATAATCAACAGGACAAGAAACTGGTTCTTTGAAAGGATTAACATAATTGACAGACCATTGACAAACCTAACAAAAGAAAAGAGGGAGAAGACACAAATAACATGCATTAGAAACCATTCTCTTCTCTCTTTTTTTAAACACTCAGGCATATATAATAATTTACTCCACCTAAGGGCACATTCTGCAAGCTAGTTTTCCACCTGGCTGCCAGCTCTCAGTCCCTCTCTTCCCATGCATCTAGAGTCTTTAGCTTCTCCCTCTCTCCATGTACCTATCTCTACCTCCATCTCTGGTATCACTGTTTCTCTGGATGAAGTCTCACATTCCACTTGTACTCTTCTCCCTTGATGGTCCTAGGGTCCTCTGTTTCTGGA
>NW_006408638.1:1709075-1709579 GCF_000296735.1 Chrysochloris asiatica
CCATAGTGCTTTCATTATTTTTCTCCAACACCATGATTCAAATACATCAGTTTTTCTATGGTCTTCCTTACTTATTGTCCAACTTTTACATATTTATGAAGCTATTGAAAATATCATGACTTGGGTCAGTCCTCAAACTAACATCTTTGCTCTTGAACACTATACTGCAGATTTATTTAATGTAACACAGAATTTGATTTCTCGACTGTTGCTTCTGTGAGTGTTGATTGTGGATCCAAATAAAACTAAGTCATAAACAACTACAAACTTTTCTCAATTTATGATGATGCTATTTATTGGTCTAGATATGAGGATCTTTGTTTCCTTACATTGAGGCACAATCCACACAGAAGTCTGTATTTTTTAATCTGCATTAGTATTTTAAGTCCTCTTTGCTTCCCACAAGCAAGGTTATATCATCTGTGCACCACAGGTTTTTAATGGGTATTCCTCCAATTGTGATACCATGTTCACCTTCATATAATGTATAATGAAAAGATACAA
>NW_006408638.1:1709679-1717325 GCF_000296735.1 Chrysochloris asiatica
TCTCCCTTGATGGTCCTAGGGTCCTCTGTTTCTGGATTGTAAGATTAACTACTCCCCCATTTTTGTTACAAAACTTCTACCTTTACAATTGTGACAGCCGAAATTAGTCATGATAACAATTATTCACTATTGACACTATTGAGTCATAAGAATCTTATTCCCATCTCTTTTTACCAGATACAGCAACCCAATTGTAAAGAATATATTTTCAACCTGTGAAAGCTTTTGCAAACAGACTGCAACATATTTTTCCCTCAGAGTCACTTATTATTATAACTTGACAAAACTAAGCGTATTATGAAATTGCATATACTAATCTATTCTAGGGTCCAGAAGTTGATAGTGACAGCTATAGTGGACATCTGGAATCTTTCTTTACATTTAGGCAATGAATCTTCTTATCATTTTCTAAATGTGAATCAATAGATTCTGTCATGACTTTCTAAAATGTTCAAACATTAACTTTTATTGGATGGCATTTCATTTACTCACTAGACTCTTTCTCAAATGAGCCTTAAGTACAAGCCATCCTGCATTGGCTATAGCAGTGCCATCCGAGGTACAACCTCGATAAATAGAATTCCACTTTCATTTTTATTGTAAAAATTCTGAAATATGAAATATTTTTGTTTGTTGATATGTGCCAGAGAGTCAGTATCAACTCATAGTGACCCTATGTACAACAGAACAAAACATTGCCCAATCCTGGACCAACCTCACAATCATTGCTATACCTTAGCCAATCCATCTCACTGGGGACCTTGCTCTTTTTCTCCAACACTCCACTTTACCAAATATGATATCCTTCTCCAGAGATTGGTTCCTCCTGATAATACATATGAACTAAGATAGACAAAGTTTGGCCATCAGGCTTCCAAGAAGGACTTTGGCTATATTTATTCCAACACAGATTTGTTTCTTTGTTGGACAGTAAATGGTACTTTTAGTATTCTCCTCCAACACGATAACTCAAATGCATCAATTATTCTAAGACATTCTTTATTCACTGTCCAACTTTCACATGCATATGAGGTAATTGAAAATATCATGGCTCATGTCAGGAGAACCTTAGTCCACAAACTGACATTTTTGCTCTTCAAACTTTAAAAAGGTTTTGTGCAACAAATTAGCCTAATGCAATACGTCTTTGACTGCTTGACTGTTGTTTCCATGAGTGTTGATGGTTGATAATCAGGAAAATGTACTGACAAAAGTCTTTGACAACTTTAATCTTTCTCCATTGATAAGAATGTTGTTTATTGGTCCAGTGGTGAGGATTTTTGTTTTCTTTACATTGAGATGCAAGCCATACAATAGGCTGTGGTGTTTGATCTTCATCAGTAAGTATTTTATGTCCTCTTCACATTCAGCAAAGAAGGTTGCATCATCTGCATATCACAGGTTGTTAGTGAGTCTTCTTCCAATTCTGAAGCCACATTTTTCTTCATATAACTCAGCTTCTTGGATTGTATGCTTGATGTACAGATTGAATAAGTATGGTGAAAGAATACAACTCTGGGTAAACGTAATTTTAAACCATTTGCCATTCCCTTGTTCTGTTTGAACAACTGTCTCTTGGCCTATGTAAAATGTCTTCATCAGCACAATTAAGAACTTTTGTTATAGAATACTCAAACTTCACTATGTTGTCCATAGTGGTCATGATCCACACAAAAGCCTTTGTGTAGTCAATAGCACAGGTAAACAACATCTTTCTTGTATTCTTTGTTTTTAGCCATGATCCACCTGATGTCAGCAATGATATCCCTGTTCCAAGTCCTCTTCTGAAACCAGTTTAAAGCTCTGAAAGTTTTCTGTCAATGTATGTTTGTAATCATTTTTGTATTATCTTTAGAAAAATTTTATTGACATGGGATATCAATGATACGGTCTGATGATTTCTGCATTCCATTGAGTCACCTTTCTTTGGAATGCGTACAAATATGGATCTCTTCCAGTCAGTTGGTAAGGTAATTGTCTTCCAAATTCCTTGGCATAGGTGATTGAGTGCCTCCAGTGCCACATCAGTTTATTAAAAGATATTAATTTCTATTCCATTAATTCCTGGTGTCTTCTTCTTTGCCAATGCCTTCAATGCACCTTGCTTGGACTTCTTCCTTCAGGATCATTGGCTGTTAATCATATGATACCTCTTGAAATGGGTTTACGTGAACAATTTCTTTCTGGTACAGTGACTCTGTGTATTCCTTTCATTTTATTTTCATGTTTTCTGCATCATTCAGTAATTTGCCCTGAGAATCCTTCAATACCACAAGTCAAGGCTTGAACTTTTTATTCACTTCCCTCAGCTTGAGAAATGCTAAGCATGCTCTTGTCTTTTGGTTGTTGTTAGTACAGAAAAAAGAGATACTTAAATGTTTAAAATCAGGAAAAGAATTGCATCCTTTCATCACACTTATTAAATTTGCATGCTAAGCAAATAATCCAAGAATCTGGAATATTTGAAGAAGAACATGGCATCAGGATACAAGAAAGACCCATTAAAAACCTGTGATGAGCTGATTAGACATTCCTTGCTTGCTAAAAGTGAAGAAACTTAAAATACTTACTGATGAAGATCAAAGACCACAGCCATCAGTTTCCCTACATTGTGTGGATTCCATCACAATGTAAGAAAAACAAAAATCATCATAGATAGACCAATAAGTAGAATCATGATAAATGGAGGAAAGATTGAAGTTTTCAAAGACTTCATTTTTCTTGGACCCACTATCAGCATTTGTGGAAGCAGAAGTCAAGAAATAAAACAACATATTCCCATTAGGCTGATCTGCTGAACAGGATATCTTCAAAGTGTTCTAAGAGCAAAAATGTAAGTTTGAAGACTAAAATGAACCTGATCAAAGCCATGATAATTTCAATAGCCTTGTAAGCATATGAAAGCTGGGCAATAGATATGGAGGACCTTAGAGAATTGACGCATTTGAGTTATGGTGTTGGAGAAGAATATTAAATATACTATGGTGTACCAGAAGAACAAACAAATTTGTGTTGGAGGAAATGCAACTAGAATGCTCCTCAGAGCCAACATGTCAAGACTTTGTCTCTCATACTGCAAACATATCATCAGGAGGGTCTGTTCTCTGGAGAAGGTCATAGTGTCAGAAAAAAAGAGGGAGAACTTCAATGGGAAGTCTTTGTACATTGACAACAAAATGGGCTCAAGCATGACAGGAATTGCAAGGATGGCACAGGACTGGATGGTGTGTTTTTTGTTGTACATAGGGTTGCTATGTATTGGAATTTATTGGGCAGTACCTATCAACAACAGCAACAACTTAGGGATTGGTCAGTTTTGGCATCCCAAACAGTTTTAAACAAGCCATCTCAGAAGCAGAAAACCGTAATCACAGTACCATCAAGAAAGTAGAAAGAGAAGTGAAGAAGTTCTTTAGATGCAAGATACCTCCTACATCCAAGGGACAGAAAGTATGTCACTGCTGATCATGAGCGATGATCAGAAGCAGAAGCAAAGAAGTGACAGCAGAAGAACTAGGAGACTGGCCATAGACACAGCAGTGGAGCAAAAAGAAAAAGGGTGTCTTCAGGCAGGAGGCTTGCTGCCAGAATGGGTTTGAACTGCAAATCTTAGAGTTAGCAGTCCAGTGCTTGTCTAACAGTGCCACACAAGAAAACCTTACTTTTGGTTAGATATTGTAAAACTATGCAATCAAGACCTGTAGAAAAATTCCAGTAAAATATTTAAATGCAAGTTTTATACTAAATATAAAGGTGGTGCAGTAAGTACTGGACCACAAATAACAAGATACCCAGTTTGAGTCTGCGAGCCATTCAGTGGGAGAAAGATGAGGCTTTCTGGTCCTGCAGAGACTTATAGCCTAAGAAACCCAATACAAGATTGTCATGAATAGAACCTGTTGGATAGTACTAACAACAGTAGCAAGAAAACAGTAGAATCAAATTCACTGGACTTCAATTCTGGCTTTTCTCTCACCTGGGGCACCACCTATCAAGCCCTGTTGGCACTGTGGGCTAGGTATTGAGCTATTAAATACAAGATTAGATGTTCAAACTCCCCAGCTGTTTCATAGGAGTTAAAGATAAGGCTTTCTGCTCCTGTGAAAATGTACTAACTGAAAACCCTACATAGGGTTGCTATGATTTGGAAGCTATTCCATGGCAGTGGGTTTGGTTTTGAGTTTGGGGCACCATTTTGGGTCATTGCTTGATCTCAGCATATATTATTTTCTCATCCATAAAGTAGGGATAATAGAATATCTCTGAAGACTATTATGTAGATTAAATGAGTCAGCCCATTTAAGTTCTTAAGCTATAGCTAGACCAAAGCAACTTTCAATAAGCACTGTCATCTTGTGATACTCATTTCACTATGCTACAATTTGGGTGAAAATAAATGACAAACTTGAGAAAACCCATTTTAGGCTGCTGAATTGAAACTGAAAATCAAAAGTAACATATTGTCGAGGAGATATTTGTCCTATTTTACTCACCAAAACTGTCTGTACTTGTTTAAAAAATAGTAGAAGAATACAGAAAAACAAAAGAAAACATGAGAACAACATAAAATATGTTGATAATTAAAAAGCTGTTATATTCTTTATTGAACAAGTGGAGATATTACCCCATGTGAAAATCATTACTTTAATCATCTGGCAGCAAAGAAGCTGAAGTTAGAAGTGCACAAAAAGAGCCAAGATGTCATTCATATGTTTAATTTTATGATAATTATCTTTAAAATATTAGAATATTTGTGATTCCTTGTAATATGAGTGACCATGTACAATGCAGAGGTTTACTGAATACCATGTCAGTACTTACAAGGGTTGCTTCCTTTATGTTAATATATTTTTCTTTTTAAAAAAGGCAAGTGTTCTAAATTTATTCATCAGTTTGTTGGCGGTAAATAGATGTCAGGAATACTAAAAAACAAAACAAAACTGTATCCAAACTTTTGAAAAGGATCCTCAGTACCATAGTGGGTTATTCATTGGGCTATTAATGACAAGTTCAGCAATTCAAATCCACCAGCTTTTCTGTAGGAGGAAATTAAGGGTTACTATTCCCTTAAAGATTTACAGCCTTAGGAACTCTATACAGGATCGCTTTGAATTTGAACTAACTCAACAGCACACACACACAAAGACATATTTTTTAAAGAAACAATTAAAACATTTAATTTGCCTAGAGTATGAATGTGATATTTCAATTGAGTGTAAGGTAACTGCTTTTTTTTAAAAAAGTTTTTATTGTGAATCGAGCGACAATTTACATGGGAGAACATTGATTTTACACTCATTGTTTCCTTGCAATGATTAAAATGTCCTCTATTCACCATCATTTAACAGTATTTGCTTCTATTCCCTCTAGTTTTTTTCAGGGAAGAGGGGGGTGGGCGGTGTCCAAAAAAACACTCAGGAATATATAATCATTTAAGCAACCAATGAGCACATTCTGCAAGCCTGCCTCTTCGCCGCCAGCACATAGCCTTTCTATTTCCATGAGTCTAGAGTCCTCAGATACTCTATCTATCCATGTCATCATCTCTGCCTCCATCTCCTGTGTCACTGCTTCTCTGGATAAGGTCCTACATTCCACTCATGCTCTTCTCCTTTGATAGTCCAAGGGTCTTCTGTTTTGGACTGTAAGATTAACTACTCCTCCCTTTATGTTACAAAACTTCTACCTTTACAGTTGTGACAGTCACAATTATTCATGATGACAACATCTCACTATTGAATCATAAGAATCTTATCCCCATCTCCTTGCATGAGACCTGTCTAGACAAAATGAAAGCTATTAGTGGGGATTCTACTTTCCCACACACACTCTGAAACTAAATTCCTAACGCCCCTTCCCTCCCCTTTTTAGATAGCCAAAGTCTAAGTTGCCCATCCCTATCAACTCTGTATACAGAGGGGATAGGATTGATACCTGATGTGAACACTCCATCCATCCCTCTCAGTTGTTATTTTGAGCTACTACATCCATAAGTATAGATCAAGTTTATCAAATTGTAGCAACTTACACTTGTTTCCTTTATCCTTTTTTTTTTTTTGGTTTTGTTTTCCTCTAGTCGAGTTCTGATTATCAAGCCATCAAAGCTAGGTCGAGTGGGTACTATCTACAAGTTTGGGCATTCTTGTGCATCTCTCCTCACTTCATATCAGCTGGACAATTCACTCTCAGCACTAGCCCTTCATGACTATGTCCTTGTCTATGAGCTCAGGAGTTCCCAGGTCTCACCACACTTTGGACTAAGTAGCCCTTCCTCTACTCTCTTTCATTTCAAGGTTGACTGGAATCTTTGAAAGGTGGTCAAACTCACCCCATATCTTCATTGCTGCCTTTCCCGCTCTTCCAGTGACCAGTAGACCAATGTGGTCGCCAGCAAGCTTACATGGATACTCATATATTCCCTTTGAATTTCAGTTTTGGAGCAGTCTTTTTCCTAAAGGGACTTGATTGCTTTCCTTGATGGCTTCCTGATGAACAAGTTGCTTTTTCTTGTAGTAGTCAATCAGACTTCCATTTTTGTTTTGGCTGTTTCATGCTGGTCTTTCTTTAAAGAAGTATCTTATGTTCCTTTAGCTGCTCCAGGCTGGTCTGCTTGTTCTTTGAAGTGGCAATGCCCCACCTCAGAAGGTTCTGGATTATACCTAAGGTCCTAGAACCCCTTTTAAGTATTCTAAACAACTGTAAGCTGAAGACAGGCTTACAAGCTTCCTGTAATCATATTTCCTAATAATTCATTTCTATGCTACTTCTATTTTACAATAGTAGGCAAGGGAAACCAATATTCATAAGACAGTCAAAGCATGTTAACATTATTTCCCCTCTTTTACCCCATTCAGACTATACTTTGACCCCTGTATCACAGAACCCTGTTTTTCCAAGGTTGAGAATTCATCACTATTTACCTCTGGCCCATTTAGCCCATACAAACCTGTCTCAGTGTTCCCTTATCTACCTTGTTCTTCCACCCCTCCCCCTTCTTGTGTATTGCCCTCCACAACACCTGAACTATGATGTGTCTATCCCCTACCCTGTGCTCTACTGTCACCTCCCTCCCATCCCTGGAGAACAACAATGAATCTCCCTCCCCTTTTAGTGTGGGCATCTTTTCTTAAGCTTTTATAATAATGGTCTTATGCAATATTTGTCCTTTTGTGATTGACTAATTTCACTCAGCAAAATGTCCTCAAGGTTCATCCATGTTGTGTGGTGGCTTGCACCTTTCTTGTTATTCTTCAAGGTAGCATAATATTTCATTTGTGTGTATGTACCAAAGTTTGTTTAGCCATTCTTCCATTGACTGGCACTTAGGCTGTCTCCATCATTGATGGGTACTTAGACTGTCCTGTTGATTCTTTCTATACTTCTTCTATTTTCCATCTTGTTTATTTTTGCTCTAATCTTTATTATTTCTTTTCTTCTGGTGACTGTATGTTTACTTTGCTGGTCTGTTTCTAGTTGTTGGAGATGTGTTAATATGTTGATTTTGGTTCTTTCTTCTTTTTTAATGTGTTTATTTGTTGCAACAAATTGTCCTCTAAGGACTGCTTTTGCCATGTCACAAAAATTTTGAAATTTTGTGTTTTTGTACTTATTTATTTCTAGGATCTTTGTGACTTCACGTTTTATTT
>NW_006408638.1:1717425-1718001 GCF_000296735.1 Chrysochloris asiatica
CAGCTGGTATTGGTTCTTGCCTGGGTTTTGGAGTTTTATAAAGTGTTATTGCAGCTTGGCTATTTGGAAGCAGTTGCTGTCTCTTTTCGTGTAATGTAGGGAGACAAAGAGTCCTCTGATAGCAGAAGGGAGGCTATGTGACAGCCAAACAACACCAGTCGAGTAGAAAACAAAACCAAAATCAAAATCAAAAACAAAAGCAATAATGAGAGAAAAACAAAGCAAGGGAAAAAAAAAAAAAAAAGTTGGGGGGCAGGGAGGAAAAAGCAGCACCAGAGAAAACAAGATTGAATACGGCAATCTCTAATCACACACACACACACACACACACACACACACACAGAGACCCAGTATAGAGTTTCCAAGGAGTAGCTGGTGAGCTTGAACCACCAACCTTGCAGTTCAAAAGGCTTTGCAGTCTGGCGCATTAACCCACAGAGCCACAGCATTACTGCTTTGTTACTGGTGGTAAAAAACAACTCAAGGCATCTCAGCTTGGGCTGGTCTGAGCCTTCATGGGCGGACCTGAACCTCGAAGGCTGGGCAGAGGGCTGGCCTAGGCCGAGGGAGTGGAGG
>NW_006408638.1:1718971-1727409 GCF_000296735.1 Chrysochloris asiatica
TTGATGTGGTTTTGATGATAGACTGACTTCCCAGATCCTCTGAATTCATTCTTGTAGTTTTGTTCTGTTATCAACTCTTCCATATATTGATTGGTTGGTGGTACTTCCAGCATGCCTATCTCTGGTTGTTGTCTGTTCTTTTTGGTTCTCAGTCTAAAGAACTCCCTTTAGGGTGTTTTGAAGCACTGGGTTTGCTTTTACAAAATCCCTTAGCTTCTGTTTATCCTGGAATATTTTTGTTACACTGCTGTATTTAATTGACAGCTTTATGAGGTAGATGATTCATGGTTGGCAGGCTGAGGAAGCTGAAAAACAGATTTAAGGAACCCTGGTGTGACACTTTGGGTTAATGCAACAGACTGTAATGTCACTGTTAACCAAAAGGTAAGTATTTCAAGCTTATCAGCAGCTTCTTGGGAATCCTATGCAGGGTCACAAAGGGTCAAACTGATTCGATGGCATGTACCAACAACAACAACAATGGGCAAAATATCTAACAACCCTAAACGCATCAAAAGAAGATGGAAGGAATACACAGAGTCACTGTACCAAAAATAAATGGTCAATGTTCAACCATTTCAAGAAGTAGCATAAGATAAAAGCGTCAATGGTGCTGAAAGAAGTCCAAGGTGCATTGAAGGCCTTGGCAAAGAACAAGGCACTAAGAATTGAAATATTCTATGCCAAGAAATTTGGCAACTAGGTACCAACTGACTGGAAAGTATCCATTATTTGTTCCCATTCCAAAGAAAGGTGACCCAACGGAATGAGGAAATTGTCAGATAGTATCATTAATATTGCATGCAAGTAATAAAATGCTAAAGATAATCCAAAAACAGCTGAAACCATACATTGACTGAGACCTTCCAGATGTTCAAGTCAGTTTCAGAAGAAGATGTGTAATGAGGGATATAATTGCTGATGCCAGAAAGATCTCTCTTGGTTGAAAGTAGAGAATACCCAAAAGATGCTTACCTGTGCTTTATTGACTTCACAAAGTCTTTTGATTGTGTGCATCATGACAAGCTATGGACAACATAGTGTTGAATGAGTATTCCAGAAAACTTAATTGTGCTCACGAGGCATCTGTACATAGAACAAGAAGCAGTTATTTGAACAAAGCAAGGAAATGCCAAATGGTTTTTTTTAAAAAAAATGTGTGCTAGTGTTGTATTCTTTCACCAAACTTATTCAAAGTGTATGTTGCACAAATAATCCAAAGACAAAGGGGTATATTCAGAGCTTCCCTAAAAGTAAATAACATTAGATAGCCAATCAATTTCTGTAAAATTTTTGTCAGCGAATTCAGGATATAAAATTGATTTCCAATTTATTTATATTGAATTATTAATATACAACAATATGGAGTATTGGTGTGGCAGTATGGGATAAGCACTGAATTGTTAACAACAGGATTGGCAGTTAAAGCCCATCAGAGGTTCCTCAGAAACTCTATACAGGGTGGCTTTGAGTTGAAACTCATTGGAAGATGCTCAACAAAAACATAAAGCAATATACAGTATTTCTAATATTTTTATAGTTTATCCATTTGGCTTTTCTTTAAATGAATACATTGTGGAAATTCATAATGAGACACACTATTCTAGATAGTTTTGACCTACTTTTAAGTTTAAAGGGATCATTATTTCCAATAACTGTTTCTAATGAGGGCATAAAGGAAAAAAGGACAGATTCATTTTTCAGAATAAAGAGGTGAGTGACTCTGGCAGAACTCTCCGCAACTTTTCATATTCTCTTTACCAAATCTCAGTTTTTTTTGTAAGTCACATTAAACCTATTTTCTCCAATAGTTGGTCAAAACAGTAAGACATTTTTCTGCTCATTTTGCATGCTATGCACAGAATGGAGAAAAGGATTTTAGAACTAGATCAATTACATGAGAGTCAGTACAATGATGAGCATAGACTTTATTGAGGGTCATTTGCTTTGACCACAATGATGTACAGAGAATCTTTAGATAATATAACATGGCTTCTGTGTACTGGAGAATGAATCTCCCCAGAGAAATACAATGATGACATTTTAAGAAATTCCCTTTAGCACTGGGTGGAAAGTGATCTTTGCATTGTAATTACTCATTGACTTAGCAATAGTTTCCAAGATTTTCATTCTTTTAATCCCAAATGTTTTAGTGACTAAGATTTATATTCAGAAATTCTATTAGTGCTAATATCATGATGCAAGTAACAAGTTGTTACAAACCATATTCAGATAATTCCAGGTAAGAATAAGACTCTAATTTGTATTGTTTTTATTCAATATTGATATCCATAAATATTTATTTCTCAAATTTTATTATTTTCATGTTTTTAAATTTAGACATAATATTTTCTTTTCTAGCATTTTTCCACATTGATGAGACACAATACTGCAATTCTTCCTGACTTGTTTTTTTGTAGTTGTTGTTAAGTTTTGTCAAGTTGGTTATGACTCATAATGATCCTAAGAACAGCAGAACAAAACACTGCCCAGTGTATTGCCATCTCACTATTATTGTCCTGCTTGAGCCATTGCTGTAGTCACTGTGCCAATCCACCAAATTTGGATTCTTTTGCTTTTTTGCTGGCCCTTCTATTTACCAAGAATTATGCCCTTCTCTAGGGAGTGGTCCTTCCTTATAACATGTCTAAAATATGAGAGACAAAGTCTCATTATCGTGGCTTCTAAGGAATATTTTGACTTTAATTCTTCTAACATAGACCTGTTCTAGGAGCTCTGGTAGTGTAGTGGTTACGAATTGGGCTGCAAATGGCAAGGTCAGCAGTTCGAAACTACCAGCTGCTCCATGGGAGAAAGTTGAGGTTTATGCTCCTGTAAAGATTTGCAGCCTTGTAAACCCTGATCAGGGTTGCTATGGGTCGGAACCAACTCAACAGCACTTAACAACAACAGGCCTGTTCTGGCAATTCATGGTAACTTCAATATTCTTCTCCAACAACATAACTAAAATGCATCAATTCTTCTATGGCTTTCCTTACCCATGCATGTGAGGCTACTGGAAATACCATGGCTTGAGTCACGCAATTTTAGTTCTCAAACTGATCTCTTTCTCATGAACATTTTAAAGAGTCCTTGTGTAGCAGAATTGCCTAATGTAATAGGTCACTTGATTTTTTGGCTGTTGCTTGTGTGAGTGTTGATTGTTGACTCAAGCAAAATGAAGTCTGTGACAACCTTTTTGGTTATAAGGTAAAAATTCAAAACATACAAGTAAGGGAACAAAACAATTCTATTAAATAATTTAGGTTTGTGTATTTAAAGTTACTTTTAACTTAACTGAATAATTAGATGGCTTTATTTCATATTTTTAAATAAACAAATATAATGTTTAGACAATGTCATTATTTTGATGTTTATGGAAAATTCACTTAAGTATTGTGGAATAATGAATCCATTTGTTCATAAAATCTGTCTGATTAGCATATTTAATAGAGAACTCCTTCTATTATCACTTAGATAATCAGATCATCTTTTAAAGTAAAATAACATTTGTTCTAAAAAAATCTTCAGAATATAGATTTAGTGTTTTCTCTTTTTAGAAGTGTTAGAAAACTAATGTATAAAGGCAAGTTTATTTTAGTTTAATAATTTATAAGCCACTGTGATATAATTCAGAAAATTTAATAATTTTCCAAGGAAACAAAAACAGTAGATAAGGTTGCACAATATAATCAGTGTGATTAATTAATTAATGAGTGTTATTAAATTCTATATTTGAAAATATTGAATTGATTAATGCATGATGCATATTTTTATAACCAGTTATAAACAAGTCAATTCAATGAATAAAAAGACACAATTTTTTTCTCAGTTAAAGAGCTTTAACTAATTTCCTTTGTGGACACTTTTTCAAAGGTAATAATTTAACTGAAAAGACCAAAGAAGTCACTTATATCATTGTTGCTGTTTGTCGTTAAGTGCCATCAAGTAGGATACTGAAAACAAGTTCACTTTCCCAGGTCATAAGGGTGGAGTTAAGATTTGAAACAATTTTGCATTCTTACCATAGATCTTTATAGCGCCCTTCACAGAAGTGTAAGTCACAACTGCTTACAATCTAATAAAGTGTTCATATACATATGAAAAAAGCAAGTTAGATTTATCTTGTGAAATTCTAGATTACGTTGAGTATATATAATATACTTATGTGCTCATAAACTGAAGATTAGTCAGGATTCAGGTAACTTTAAACGCCATCCTAGAGAATTTGGACATATCCTGGAAACAACAAATTCTTCCTGGAAACAGAATATTGCTTCTGAAAATATCATGATGACCGCTGAATTCCAACAAATTTAAACTGTCCTGGAAATGATCAGGGGAAAGTGACCTCACATAAGTAATCAAACAATGGAAGATTCTAACTCCATTGATTGATTACTTATATAAATTGTAGAACAAACTAAAAAGGATACATAATGGATGTTTATCAAATCTCATACTATGGCCATATTTTATTATAGAATATTCATAAAAAAATAAGAAAAGACCATTAGGGTTTGAAATGGAAAGTATTCAGATGAAGGAGGAAAATATTATTTTATTTACAGATAGTCTTAGAAAATTTGCTCCATCACAGCACAATGAATTAGTAGAAATATGAAGATGATATGTGCCAATTAATTTATTAAAGAAATCAGTGCATTTTTATTTCCCTATATTTCCAAGGATTTTTTTTTTTTTTTTTTTACTAGCTCCCTCTTCAATATGCAGTGATCTTTGGGCATTTACTGAATGACAAAATTCACCTATAGTGTACTGATTTAGGAGTCATGGTTTGGTGTTGTGAGAAATGCTCTGGACTGCAAGCAGTTTAAACTGCAAGGTTGCCAGCAGCAACAAGCTTGCTATGAGTCAGAACCAACTTGATGGCACTTAATGACAACAAACTGTTTTAAGATAACACTCAACTCTTACAATACATAAAATAAATGTTTGTGCAGTGGAAAAATAGATACTGGAAAATGGATTTTAAGTACACTTTAAGGTTCTCCAACACAAACACTAACACATATTTGAGAACACTAAGTCTAGAGTATCCTGTATTTGCTCACTATCTTTCTATAAACTATTGTTGTGAATATTAAGCTTCAGAACATGAAGTCATAAGATGACGTTTTATGGGCACTCACATTCTTTTGTACTATGTATACTTGTGTTACAGCGGAACTTGAAGAAGTGGCTCTGACACCTGTTCTTCAAGAAAAATTCAAAGAGAAAATTAGACACATTCAAAATTAAAATCTTATCTTTCCAGAATTCCTGTCTCAACAAAGGACGTACAGATGACTGAGGACAATCATTCCTTGACAACTGAGTTTATTCTCATAGGATTTTCAAATCACCCACATTTGAAGACCCTTTTGTTTGTGGTGTTCTTAGCCATCTATCTGATCACCATGGTGGGGAATCTAGGTTTGGTGGTGTTGATTTTCATGGAGCGCCGCCTCCATACACCAATGTACATCTTTCTGGGCAACCTGGCTCTGATGGATTCCTGCTGTTCCTGTGCCATAACCCCCAAGATGTTACAGAACTTCTTTTCCAAGGACAGAATGATTTCTCTTCATGAATGCATGGTACAATTTTATTTCCTCTGTCTTCCTGAAACTACAAACTGCTTTCTCCTGGCAGCTATGGCCTATGATCGCTATGTGGCAATATGTAGTCCACTACAGTACCACACCATGATGTCAAAGCAACTCAGTATTCAGATGACCATAGGGTCCTACATAGCTGGGACCCTGCATCCCATGATTCATGTAACACTTCTATTGAGATTACGCTTCTGTGGATCTCATCAAATCAATCACTTCTTCTGTGATGTTCTTCCACTATATAGACTCTCCTGTGTTGATCCTTATATTAATCAACTGATGATATTTATCTTTTCAGGGTCAATACAAATTTTCACTAATGCTGTAGTCCTAATATCTTATCTTTGCATCATTTACACAATTTTCCAAATGAAATCCAAGGAGGGAAGAGCTAAAGCCTTATCTACTTGTGCATCTCATTTTCTTTCTATCTCAATATTCTATGGTTCCCTTCTTTCCATGTATATTCGGCCAGGCTCAGTTAAAGAAGAAGATAAAGACATACCAACGGCTATTTTTTATACTCTAGTAATTCCTTTATTAAACCCTTTTATCTATAGTCTAAGAAATAAGGAAATAATAAATGCTATGAAAAGAACTATGAAGAGAAAACCACATAACATTCTGAAACAAATATCCTCTGTGACAAACTGATTTGACTTACTTAAAAGGTTTTCGAGTCAAGGAAACTGAAAAAAAAAAAAAAAAAGGAAAAAGATAACATTTATATCAAATATTAAATCAGTAAACCATAATAATTTTTAAGTAAAGTAATATATAAGTAATTTCAGAAGGAGGGGATTCTGCTAAAGTGTATTTCAAAATGTAAACTGTTAGAGTTTACTATGGTTGGCAACTATTAAGGTCACAAATTTTGTCAGAGTAGAATTAGTTACAATTTTCAATATATGCAATAAATCCTAGGAACAACAGTTAGTTTATAAAGGTGGCATCATTTTAGCATAATTGGTAAATTGATGGAATCCCTAGGCATACTATTTTAAACCCAGACATTTTTCAAGTTCTTATATATTCATTATTTAAGACACATTCATTATTTACGTTCATCTCCTAGAAGTAAACTGTACACTTGAATTTGATTTTCAACCTCTTTTGTGGTGTTTAAGAGATTGTTTTTGAATAGGGATTAATATAAAATATGTACTCTTAACTCAAAGTAGCTCTGGTAGCGTATTGGTTACAAATCGTTTTGCTAACCTTAGGGTCAGCAGTTCGAAACTACCAGCTGTTCCATGGGAGAAAGATGAGGCTTTCTGCTCCCGTAAAGATTTATAACCCTGGAAACCCTGTACAGGGTCGCTATGAGTCAGAACCGACTCCACGGCACATAACAACAACAACAACAACTCTCAACTCAAGAACATCTTTACCCTTGATTTTAGTCATTTTTCCTCTCAAAGAGGAAAATGGTGTGGTGGTGTCAGTTAACCACTGGACAGCTAACTGCAAGGCTGGCAGTTCAAACCCACTAGTTGCTCCTCAGAAACCTTATACAGGCAACAGTTGGAACTGCTATCTATGATTTGTAATGGACCCTTTGGCACTTAACAAAAACAACATCAATCTTCAGTTGAAAATATTACTATTTCTTATTGAAAGTTATAAGGAGTTGAATGTTTTCACATAGAAAGTTATCTATGATAAACAACAGTGTAATTCTTGACTATATTAGTTAATTTGAGGGTTTCCTACTCCCAGATGCATTAACTTAACTTGCTTGTTATTAGAAATATCACTAACCTGCACAAATTGCAATATAAATATTGGTAGATTTGGTATTAGTATTAAAAGAAAACTGGAAACACTGTTCATGCTAAATGAAGCAGAAAATAGTGAGAATATTAAAAAGCTGAATAGCAACAAAAATTTATTAATCATTTGAATATGCCTCAATAAAAAAGAAAGAAATGATTTACTGAGAACCCTTTCTCTGTACACAAGGTTGGCATTTCAAACCCACTAGGTGCTCCTTTGAAACCCTGTATAAAATCACTTTGATCTTATACAACTTGATGGCATTTAACAACAACTTTCTCTGCTAGATTTCTGCTAGACATAAAAGTAAACATTTCATCTATATTACCTTCTGGTGAGTTAGACATTATTTTATATAATTCTTTTCCAGCATAAAAAATCTCATACTTGAAAATATTAAGTAGCTTGCTCAAGTTCATGGAGGCAGCCAGAATGGAGCTAGGATCAAAATCAATTATGCCATTCACTTTTTGACAATTCCTTTCACAGAAACTTAATTTAGAGTTGACATCAAAATTTTAAAAATCTAATAAAGAAATTTGACATATACATATGAATGGAAATAAGCAATGTAGATTACAAACAAAGAATTTTAACTTATGTTAAGTTATGTCATTTGCTTGGGAATTCAGATAATGGATATCAGTGTAGCCTGTGATACTTAGTCATTAAGTAACATTACAAATTAAAGATGTTTAAAGAGTGAAAATTTGATTTTATGGAAATGTTTGCAAAAATGAGGATAGAGAATGATAGAAATGAAAATGTCATTGTTGTTATTAGGTTCAGTCAAATCAGTTACACTCATAGGGATCATATGCACAGCAGAACAAAACATTGCCCAGCCCCGAGACATTGGCACTATTGTTGTTATGCGTGAGCCCATTGCTGCTGTTGTTTTGCCAGCATTTATTTGTATGTGATATTAATGATATTGTCCAATGATTTGTACATTCCATTGGTCATGTCTTTGAGATAGGAACAAATATAGTATCTTCCAATCAGTTGGCCAGGTAAATTTGTGTCTCATACTTCAGATGTATT
>NW_006408638.1:1728704-1729642 GCF_000296735.1 Chrysochloris asiatica
CAGACCAAAGCATTAACCCACAGTGCCACACAAGCTTGGGTGGTAGGAAGGGCAATGTAAAAGAAGAGGGCAGATGGCAGAAGAATAATGAAGTTAGGCGAATACACAGAATGTATGCATGAACTAAAGGAGATAGACATATATAGTGATATGTACACAACCCTGGAACATGAGTGTTCTGTGGGTAGATAAATTAATTGAGACATAAGCTGAATGTGTAAGGAAGGAAGAGTGAGACATATATATATTGATATCCCACAAACATATAAGAGCTTGAAAAGGAAAAAAAGAGACATTCTTGAGTGGTTGTCAGGGAAGGGAGAGTAGTCTTCTGGCTATAGGTTAGATACATGTTAACTCAGGAGCCGGGAAGGGCATTATACAAGAAAAGAAAGGGCAGTATACAAGAACAGGAAGGTTGGCAGAAGTATAAGGATGACAGCTGAAGACACAGGACATATAAAAGGGCTAAAGGGGATAGAGGTAAATAGTGATATATATCCAACCCTGGAGCAGTATTCTGTGGATAGATGCATGGACAGAGACACATGCTGGATAGTTATGGGAGGAAGAGTAGAATGTGTGTATATGTGTGTGTGTGTGTGTGTGTGTGTGTGTGTGTGTGTGTATGTATACATTTATATGCCACATAGATATACAAGAGTATGAAAGAGAATATTGGTACACAAGTATTTACCTTTCCTAAAAACATAAGTGTGAATGTGGTGGAGCATACAGTGGGCAAAATGATGAAAACTTTTTAGCTATAATCAAACATTTAAGGCAATGAGTAGCTGAAACTGGGGACCAAAGTCTCAGGGGAAACCAGGGTCAATGGGCATAACATAGTCCACAAAGACAATGTTGTACATCCTACATTGGTGAGTAGTATCTGGGATATTGAAAGTTCATGAGTGGCTGTCTAAGGTTCAGCTATT
>NW_006408638.1:1731532-1732732 GCF_000296735.1 Chrysochloris asiatica
TTATTGTAAAAGCTTAAGAAAAGGTTACCAGACTAAAAGAAATGTTCCTTGATAGTTTCCAACAGGTTTGGGAGGAGGGGAAAGTAATTCACTGACTAGAGGGTAGACACACATTAGCTTGGGAGATAGGGAGGGCAATATCCAAGAAGAGTGAGGGTGGCAGAAGAATAATGAAGTCAGGTGAAGACACAGAGAGGTCTTCATGGACTAAAGGTACAGATATGTTCACAAACCTGGAACAACAGTGTTCTGTGAGAAAACACATGGATTGAGACATAGGATAAATGGGTAAGGAAGGAAGAGTGAAACATATATATACTGATATCTCACAAATATATAAGATTTTGTATATTTACAAACTTTAATATACAAATATATAAAGAAAAAAGAAACATTCTTGAATGGTTGTCAGGTGTGGGAGGAAAGGAAGAGCAGTCTGCTCATTATAAGGTAGACACATGTTAACTTGGGTGATGGCCAGGGCAATATACAAGCACAGGGAGGTTGGCAGAAGTATAACGAAAACAGGTGAAGGTGCAGGGCATCAACCAGAACTAAAGAGGATAGAGATAAATAGTGATATATATACAACCTTGGAATAATATTTTGTGGTTAAGGGAGGAAGAGCAGAATGTGTGTATATGTGTATATATGTATATATGTATATATGTATGTGTATGTATGTATGTATACACTTATATTTCCCATAGATATATAAGAGTGTGAAAGAGGATATTGGTAAATGAATATTTACCTTTGCTGAAAGCACAACTGTGAATGTGATGGAGTATACAGTGGGCAAAATGATGAAAACTTCTTAGCAGTTATCAAACATCTGAAAGAAATGAGTAGCTGAGGCTGTGGGCTCAGGACCATAGTCTCAGGGGAAAACAGGGTCAATTGGCATAACATAGACTAACATAGACATCCTATGTTGGTGAATAGCATCTGGGATATTAAAAGTTCAGGAATGACCCTCTAAGTTTCAACTATTGGTCTCTCCGTGTGCAGAAGTAAAAAGAGTCATGATAATTGAACATGCTTGGAGTCAATTAGTCACATGTACTAATGGAACATGAAAACACCAGTCTCCATAAGTCTGAGCCCAGAGGAACTAGATGGTGTCCATTTACAATTACCATCTGCTCTGAAAGGGATTGCATTAGAAGGTCTTGGATAACAGCCATGTAATGATGTGTG
>NW_006408638.1:1733947-1735191 GCF_000296735.1 Chrysochloris asiatica
TTGATAGTTGATCCAAGAAGAATGAAGTCCTTGACAACTTCAATCTTTTCTCCATTGATAAGAATGTTGTTTATTGGCCCAGTGGCGAAGATTTTTGTTTTCTTTACACTGAGATGTAACCCATACCGAAGGCTGTGCTCTTTGATCTTCATCAGTAAATGTTGCAAGTCTTCTTCACTTCCAGCAAGCAAGGTTGCATCGTCTGCATATCGCAGGTTGTTAATGAGTTTTCCTCCAATCCTGATGCCACATTTTTCTTCACATAACCCAGCTTCTTGGATTATTGTTCAACATGCATGTTGAGTAAGTATGGTAAAAGAACACAACCTTGTCGCACACCTTTCTTAATTTTAAACCATTCTGTGTTTCCATGTTCTGTTGGAACAATTGCTTCTTGGTCCATGTACAGATTCCTCATGAGCACAATTAAGTGTTCTGGAATACTCATACTTTGCAATGTTATCCTTAGCTTGTCATGATCCATAAAATCGGGAGTCTTTGTATAAAGCACAGGTAATCATCTTTCTGATATTCTCTGATTTCAGCAAAGATCCATTGGACATCAGTAATGATATCCCTCATTCCACTGTCTCTTCGGAATCCAGCTTTAACCTCTGGAAGTTCTCTGTCAATGTATGCTTGATAGAATACAATCACTCAATATCAAATATATATATCGCATGATTCTGCAAAATCTATGATTTTTTTCATTTCAAATACCTTCTTTAGACAGCATAACAGATAACTATATACATGGACCTTACCAGATGGCATACACAGAAATCAAATTGACTACATCTGCAGAAATAGACAATGGAAAGGCTCCATATCATCAGGCAAAATAAATTCAGGGGCAGGCTGTGGAGCAGACCATCAATTACTCATATGCAAATGCAAACTGAAGCTGAAGAAAATGAAAACAAGGCCACGAGAGCCAAAATATGATCTTGAATATATCCTACTTGAATTTAGAGATCATCTGAAGGACAGATTTGATACATTAAACACTTAAGACTGAAGAACAGAAGAGTTGTGGGATGACATCAAGAACATCATACGTCAAGAGAGTAAAAAGTCATTAAGAAGACAAGAAAGAAGGAAAAGATCAAAATGGATGTCAGAAGAGACACCAAAACTTGGTCTCCAATGAAGAGATGCTAAAGCAAATAAATGGAAGAAATAAGGAGGTCCAAGAACTGAACAGAAAATTTCAAAGATCAGCTCTAGAAGATAAAGCCAAATAT
>NW_006408638.1:1736598-1738601 GCF_000296735.1 Chrysochloris asiatica
TGAAGAAATCAAACGACATATTGCATTCAGCAAATCTGCTGCACAAGACCGTTTTAAAGTGTTGAAGAGCAAAGATGCCAGCTTGAGGACTAAGGTGCGCCTGACCCAAGCCACGATATTTTCAATAACCTCATATGCATGTGAAAGCTGGATAATGATAAGGAATACTGTGGAAGAATTGATGCCTTTGAGTTATGGTGTTGCAGGGCAATATTGAAAGTGCCATGGACTGCCAAAAGAACCAATAGATCCATTTTGGAAGAAATGCAGCCAGAATGTTCCTTAGAGGCAAGATGGCCTAACTTCGTCTCTCATACTTTGGGCATATTTTCAGGAGGGAGCAGTCACTTGAGAAGATTATCATGTTTAGTAAGGTGGATGGTCAGAAAAAAAAAGGAAAATCCCCAATGAGATGGATTGGCTAAATGGTGGCATCAATGGACTCAAGCATGGCAACAGTAATGAGGTTGGCCCAGGATTGGGCAGTGTTTCATTCTGCTGTGCATAAGGTCGCTATGGGTCGGTACTTACTCAATGGCACCTAACAACAACAACAACAACAACAAGATGCACTTAAAATTTTTCTTTTTGCCTCTTTTTTTATCCTCATTTGTCCTATTTTACTAGAGCAAGATTCAAACTCTCTTCTGACATCCATTTTGGTCTTATCTTTCTTTCAAGTGTTTTTAATGACATTTTGCTTTCCATGTATGATATAATTGTTGTCATACCACATCTCTTCTGGCTTTCATACATTAGTGTGTAATGTATAAAACATGTTCTTGAGATAGTCTCTAAATTCAGATGGTAAATATTCGTAATATTTTAGTTCTTGTAGACTAGGCTTGTTTTAACTTTTTTCTGTTTCAGTCTGAATTTGCTTATCAGCAATTGCTGGTCTGTTCCGTGGACTGCCCCTGTCCTTGTTTTGACTGATGATATGGAAGTTTTCTTACATCTCTTTCAACAGGTGTAGTCAATTTGATTTATGCTTATTTCATCTGTTGAGGTCCATGTGTATAGTCATCTTTTATGTTGTTTAAAAGGGTATTTTCAATGAAGAAGTCATTGGTCTCTGAAAATTCTGTCATTTGAGCTTCAGCATTGTTTCAATCACCAAGGCCATATTATTCAGCTACTGAAGCTTCCTCTTTATTTTCAACTTTTACATTCCAATGACTCATAGTGACTGTGATATAGTGAATTATCTAATGGGTCCTCTAGCCATAATCTGTAACTCCCACCAAATATTTCTTCCCTGCTGTGTACAAAAATGGGAGAGAGTGGGAGTAGATACCAATAAGATAACTGGAATCTGCTGAGAATGTTAACAGAATATATAGCAATTCTAAAACTTGAAACTCTAGCTCAGGTTTAAAATGAGCCATCTCATAAACTCATCTTTAAAAATTAGAATATTTGTGATACCTCATAATGAGGTAAGTGACAATGTACAATATAGAGCATTACTGGATATTGTGGCAATACTTACAAGGTTTGCTGCGTTTATGTTAAAATATTTTTCTTTTTAGAAAAGGCTAGTGTTCTAAATTTATTCATCAGTTTGTTGGAGGTAAGTAGATGCCAGAAATATTAAACAAAATAAAATATATCCATATTTTTGAAAAGAGTCCTCAGTGCCTAGTGGATTATGCTAATAACAAGACAAGAAATTCAAATCCACCAGCTTTTCTGCAGAAAGATGAGGGTTTCTTCTCCTATAAAGATTTGTGCCTCGGCAACCCTATATAGGGTTGCCTTGAACTTGAACTAGCTCAACAATACACACACAAAAAGACATATGTTGTAAAACAATTAAAACCTTTAATTTCCCCAGAGTATGAATGTGATATTTTAACTGAGTGTAAAATAACTGCCTTTTAAAAAGTTTTTATTGTGATTAGTTTACATGGGTGAACATCAGTTACACTCATTTCATTGCAATGATTACAATCTCCTCTGTGCATCATCACTCAACAGTATTTACTTCTATTCCTTCTTGT
>NW_006408638.1:1739690-1742213 GCF_000296735.1 Chrysochloris asiatica
CATGGTAGAACTCGGCCTATATCTTTGTTGCTGCCTTCCCATCCTTTTCCATTCACCAGGAGACCAACGTGTTCAACAGCAAGCTTACATGCCTGCTCGTGTGTTCCCTTTGAGTTTCAGTCTTGGAGGGGCATTGGTCTTGAAGGGACTGATGGCTGCCTTGATGGCTCCCAGCAAACAACTTGTTTGTGCCAGACTACCATTTTTGTTTTTTATTTTTTTTTCTGTTTGTATTTCTTTCAAGAAGTATCTTCTGTACCTCTAGCTATTCCAGGCTAGTTTACCTGTCATTTGAAGTAGGAATGTCCCACTCCAGAGGGTTCTGAATGGGACTCAGGATTCCACCTTAGGTCCCACAGATTACCAAGGCTCTGCAGGAAGGCTATTTCACTGTAAAAATTCTAGAACCCCTTTTAGATACTGTAATCAGTTATAGGCTGAAGATGAGCTTACAAGCTTTCTGTAATCATGTTTCCCAATCCTCCTTTCTATCCCACTCAAGTGTCTATTTTACAGTAGCAGGCAAAGGAAACTAATATTCATAGATAGTCAAGTATCTTAATATTATTTCTCCCCTTTTACCCATTCAGTCTATGCCTCAAAATCTGTATCAAAGAGCCCTGTTGTTCCAAGTTTGAGCATACATCCCTACTAACGTCTGTTCCATTTAGCCCATGCAAACCTACCTCCATGTGCCCTATCTACCTGGTTTTCCCATCCCCGTCCCACTTCTTGTGCATTGCCCACTCCTCAACACCTGAACTGTGATGTATCTGTACCCTTCCTTCTGCTTTACTATTCCCTTCCTCTCCATTGCTCCCACCCTCCGTAACCTACAAAGAATTTTTCTCTCCCTTTTTTAAGGGTTTCTTTTCTTAAGCTTTTACAACAATGGTCTTGTGCAGTATTTATATTTTTGTGAGTGACTGATTTCACTCAACACAATGTCCTTAAGGTTCATCAATGTTATGTGGTAGCTTACAGCTTCCTTGTTATTCTTCAAGGCAGCATAATATTACGTTGTGTGTATATACCAAAGTTTGTTTATCCATTCTTCCATTGATGGGCACTAAGGCTGTCTCCATCTTTTTGCTATTGTGAATAGTGCTGCTATGAATATTGGTGTGCATGTATCTACTCATGTTATGACTCATATTTTGTGGATATATACCAAGTAGAGGAATTGCTGGATCATACCGTACTTCTATTTTCAAGATTCTGAGAAAGCATCTTACTGTTTTCCAGAGTGGTTGGACCATTTTGCATTCCCACTAACAGTCTCTCCACAACCTGACCGCCATTTATTGACCTCTGTTATTTGAACTTCACTGTTATTGCTGCTGCAAGATGATATATCATACAAGTTTTGATTTGTCTCATAGTGGTTACGAATCAGGCTGCTAGCCTCAAGATCGGCAGTTCGAAGCTACCAGCCGTTCCATGGGAGAAAGATGAGGCATTCTGCTCCCATAAAGATTTACAGCAGGGTCACTATGTGTTGGAACCAACTTCACGGTACATAACAACAACAACAATGGCTAATGATCTTGAACATTTTTTCATATGTTTCTGAAGAAAAAACATTTCCTTTTTATACAATGAATCTGTGTATTCCTTCCATCTTCTTTTGATGCTTTCTGCATCATTAAATAATTTGCCCAGAGAATCTTTCAATAAACGAAAGTTGAGGCTTGGATTTTTTTCTTCATTTCCCCCAGTTTGAGAAATGCTGAGCGTGTTCTTCCTTTTTGAACTTCTGACTCCAGATCTTTGCACATTTTGTGGTAATATTTGACTTTATCTTCTCAAACTTCCTTTGTAATTTTCTGTTCAGTTCTAGTACGTCCTCATTTCTTCTATTTGCTTTTAACATCTCTATGTTGGCTAGCAAATTTCAGTGTCCCTTCTGACATCTATTTTGTCCTTTTCCTTCTTTCTTGTCTTCTTAATGGTTTTTGCTATCTTCCTGTATGATGTTCTTGATGTCATCCCACAACTCTTCTGTTCTTCGGTCTTTAGTGTTTAATGTATCAAATCTGTTCTTCAGATGACCTCTAAATTCAGGTGGGATATATTCAAGGTCATATTTTGGCTCCCATTGACTTTATTTCACATTATAATTGTTTGAACATAGACTGAACTTCCAGATCATCTGAATTTGTTCTTATATTTTTATTTTATTCTCGACTCTTCCATTTGTCACTTGAGTTCTGGGTGATGCTTCCATGTATGTTACTCTCTGGTTGTTGTCTGTTCTTGTTGGTTCTCTGTCTACAGAACACTCTTTAGGATGTTTTTCATCACAGGGTTGGCTTTGGCAAAATCCCTTAGCTTCTGTTTATCCTGGAATGTTTTTTTATTATACCGTTGTATTTGATTGAGAGCTTAGCTGTGTAGAGAATTCTTTATTTTTTATTTTAATGTTTTATTGTGAATTATATGATAATTTACATGAGAGAACTTTAGGTTTACATTCATTCCGTCGTATATCATTTCATTGCCATGGTTCCAATCCCCTCCATG
>NW_006408638.1:1751708-1752940 GCF_000296735.1 Chrysochloris asiatica
AGGGTGTGGTCTTCCATTTTCACTGTTCTGATTGCTTGACTCAGAGTAACTTTCACAGGTGCTGCCTGTTTCCTTGGTATCTGGTAGCTGGTATTGGTTATTGCCTGGGTTTTGGTGTTTAATATGGTGTGAATGTAGCTTGGCTATTTGGCAGCAGTTGCTGACTCTTCTCATGTAGAATAGGGAGACACAGTGTCCCCCAATAGCAGAAGGGAGGCTTGTAACAGCCAAACAACAGCAGCCAGGTAAAAAACAAATCAGTATCAAAAGCAAAAACAAAAATGAGAGAAAGAGGAAAAAAGGAAAAAAAGAAAGATAGAGAAAAGAAAAAAAAAAGGAAAAAATAAAACCCAGAAGAAAATAATGCAGGACCAGGGAGATTAAGGCTTAATACAGCAGTATCAAAGGGAAGGGGGTGGTGGAGAGAAGAGAGAGAGAAGGAAAAGAAAAAAAAAATTATACATATATAAAATAAAACCAGAATAAAATGATGTAGCACCAGCCAAAACAATACTCAATACCATATTCTCCACTCACAAAAAAAGAGAGAGTGGGGCGGAGGAGAAAAAGAGGAAGAAGAAACGAGAAAAGAATGAAAGAGCAACAACAACAACAACAATAATAATAATAGAAAAATCTGTGGCTTAATGTAGGTATGTCTTTAATGTCCTAACTTTCTTTCAGTCACTTTGCTCTCCTCTCCTGGTTGTTAGGCATTGTCGAGTCGATTGCGACCCGTAACGACCCTGTATAGTGTTTCTGAGGAGCGGTTGGTGAGCTTGAACCACCAACCCTGCAGTTCAAAAGGCTCTGTAGTGGCGCCCCAGCCCTCAGAGCCACACTGGGACTCCTGCTAAACCAGCTATAAAAGGGAGACCTAGATAGGGTTCCCAAGGAGCAGCTGGTGAGCTTGAACCACCAATCTTGCAGTTCATAAGGCTCTGTAGTTTGCGGTCTCAACCCTCAGAGCCATGCCAGGACTCCTGCTAGACCAGTGCAAAAAGGCAGACCCAGATAGGTGCACATCCTGAGGATTGGCTGGTGGGCGTGAATCACCACCCTTGCAGTTCAATAAGCTTTTCAGCAGGGTGGGTCCCACGAGGGTTCTGGGAGGCTGGGCGGGGCTCTAGCTTGTTATGGCATGTGGGCGGGGTCAGCGGGGTGTGTGCACGCTCCGAAGGTTAGGGCATGCTCTGGTGGATGCTCGCTGTCCAGTCTGGTCCGGGTCCAGG
>NW_006408638.1:1755984-1765764 GCF_000296735.1 Chrysochloris asiatica
AAATTAGTCAGTCACAAAAGGAGAAATACTGCATAAGACCATTATTGTAAAAGACTAAGAAAAATAATCCACCCAAAGGGGGGCATATATATATAATTGCTGATCACCAGAATGTATGGGATGAGAGGATGTTAGGGAGGGAAGGGAAGATAGAGCACAGGGTAGGGAATAGACACAGGAAAGCTTGGGTGCTGAGGGGGGTGGGTGGGCAATACACAAGAAAGGGGAGGGGAATGGAAGAACAAGGCAGATGGGAGAACAGTTAGGCAGGTTCGCATGGGTAAGTGGGACAGAGGTAAATGATGATGTATGCATAAACTGGAACAACAGGGCTTCGGGATACAGGGATTGAGGCATGGTTTGAAAGGGTAAAAGAAGGGCATAATGTTAAGATGCTTGGCTATCTTTTGAATCTTGGTTTCCCTTGCCTACCATTGAAAAAAAGTCACTTGGTGGGTGGATAGCCACAAACATCACTACAGAAAGCTTGTAAGTCTGTCTTCAGCCTATAACTGATTGGAATATCTTTTGCATTGCATAAGACCATACGTGGAAACCAGAATCCCATGCAGAATCATCTGAGACGGGAAATAGAACGAGTAGACCAGCCTGGAGCAGCTAGAAGAATAGAAGATACTTCTGAAGAAAGACCAGCAGGAAAAATCAGAAACAATAATAGCAGTATGATTGATTACTTCAAGAACAAGTAAGCTGTTTGCCCAGGAATCACCAAGGCAAGTAGTCAGGTCCCCTCAGAGCAAACTCCCTTCCAAGACTAAGACTCAAGGGGAATACACGAGCAGGCATATGTTCTGGCTGTTGATCACATTGCTCACCAATAAGGGGAAGAGGGGGGAAACAACAGCAATGAAGTTGGGATCTAAGTCCAACCACATTCAACAGTCACCTGTGAACCCGGGCAGAGACCAGGATGGCCAGCAGATGCGACATGACCCGGGGACTCATGGGCCCAGAGAAAGTGACATGGCCACAGAGGACTAGAGCGAAGAGTGAAGCATCCAGCTGATATGAAGTGAAGGGAGATGCACAAGAACACCCATACTTGCAAATAGTACCCACTTGACCTGGCTTCGATGGCTGGATGATCAGAACTCTACAAGAAAAAGAAAGAAGAGGGAAAGAAAAAAAAAAGAGTAATCCACTACAATTTGATGATGTTTATACCTATGGTAGCGTATGGTTACCAATCGGTCTGCCAACCTCAAGGTTAGCAGTTCGAAACTACCAGTGGTTCCACGGGAGAAAGATGAGGCATTCTGCTTCCATAAAGATATACAGCCTTGGAAACCCTGTGCAGGGTCACTGTGAGTCAGACCCGATTCCGCGGTACTTAACAACAACAAACAACATACCTGTACATATGGCTCCACAGAAACTCTATACGAGTTCTTTATGAATTGCAAATCATTGGACAGCACCCAACAAAAACATAAAGCAATCTACAGTATTTCTAGTATTTTTGCATTTTATCCACATTGGCTTTTGTTTAAATGAATAATTTGTAGAAATTTATAATGAGACACTATTCTAGATAGTTCTGATCTATTTTAAGTTCAAAGGGGCCAGTATTTCCAATTACTGTTTCCAGTAATGTTATAAAGTTAAAAAGGACAGATTCATTTTCCAGAATAAAGAGGTCAATGGCCCTGGAAGGACTCTCCTCACCTTTTCATCTTTTCTTAAACAAATCCCATTTTTCTTCATTGTTGTTGTTGTTAAGTGCCTTCGAGTCGGAGTCGACCCATAGCAACCCTGTACAGGGTTTCCGAGGGTGTAAATCCTTACGGGAGTAGAAAGCCTCATCTTTCTCCCGCGGAGCAGCTGGTAGTTTCGAACCACTGACCTTAAGGTTCGCAGCCTGATTCGTAACCACTACGCTAAAACTATTTTCTCCACTAGTTGTTCAAAGTGGTAAGACATTTTTTCCGCCCATTTTGCAAGTTATGCACAGAATGGAGAAAAGGATTTCAGAACTAGATCAGTTACATAACAGTCAGCAAAACGATGAGCATAGACTTTAGTGAGGGTCATTTGCTTTGACCACAATGATGTACAGAGAACCTTTAGGTTATGTCACATGGTTTCTGTGTATTGGAGACTGAATCTCCCCACAGAAATACACTTATGACATTTTAAGAAATTCCCTTTAGCACTGAGTGGAAAGTGAATTTTACACTGTAATTAGTCACTGACTTATCAGTAGTTTCCAAGATTTTCATTCTTTTAATCCCAAATGTTTTACAGAATAAGGTATATATTCAAAAAATTATATTAGTTCTAACAACATAAGGCAAGTAACAAGTTGTCACAAACCATTTTCAGATAATTCCAGGTAAGAAAAAGACTCTAATTTTTTTTTCACTCAATATTGACATACATAAATATTTATTTCTCAAAATTTATTACTTTCATGCTTTTAAATTTAGACATAATATTTATCTTTTTAGCTTTTTTTCTAAATTGAAGACTATGGGGAACATGGATGACACACATTACAGAAATTCATTCTGATTTTGTTGTTGGCGGTTGTTGGTTATGATTCATAATGACCCTAAGCACAACAGATCAAAACACTGCCCGGTGTTGATTGCCATCCTCACAATTGTTGCCCTGCTTGAGACATTGCTGCTACCTCTGTGCCAGTCTACCTCATTTGGATTCATTCTCCTTTAGCCTACCTCCTCTATCCCAAGCATGATGTCCTTCTTTAGGGAGTGCTCCCTCCTTACAACATATCCAAAGTATGAGAAACAAAGTCTCGTCATCCTGGCTTTTAAGGAACATTTTGACTTTGACTGTTCTAACATAGACTTATTTGTTCTTCTGGCAGTTCACGGTACCTTCAACATTCTTCTCCAACAACATAACTCAAATGCATCAATTCTTCTACGGTCTTCTTCATACATGGTCCAATTTTCACATGCATTATGTGGTTACTTGAAATACCATGGCTTGTGTCAGGCGTACCTTAGTTCTCAAACTGATTTCTTTGTTCTTGAATATTTTAAAGAGCCTTTGTGTAGCAGATTTGCCTAGTGCAATATGTCATTTTATTTTTTTGGTTGCTGCTTGCATGAGATACAAGCAAAAGAAATGTGTGACAACTGTTTTGATTATAAGGTAAATTTTTTCAAACATACAAGTATGGGAACAAAACAATTCTGCTAAATAATTTACATTTGTGTATTTAAAGTTACTTCCTACTTAACTGAATAATTAGATGGCTCTATTTCATATTTTTAAATAAACAAAGTGTTTAGACAATGTCGTTCTTTTGATGTTTATGGAAAATTTGTGTATGATAGAAAAATTGATCCATTTGTGCATAGAATTTTTATGATTAGCATATTCAATTGAGAAGTCCTACTATGATCACATAGATAATCTTTTAAAGCAAAATAAAATTTGTTTTAAAAAATCCTCAGAATAGTTAAAATGTTTTCTCTTTTTATACATTAGAAATTTAATGTTAAAGATAAGCTTATTTTAATTTAATGATTTATAAGTTTTGTGATATAATTCAGAAAATTTTATAATTTTACAAGGAAACAGAAACACTAGATAAGATTGCACAATACAATTAGTGTAATTAATTAATCAGTGTCATTAAACCATACATTTGAAAATCTTAAATTGGTAAATGTATGATGTATATTTTTACAGCCAATTAAAAATAAGTCAATTTGATAAATAGAAAGACACAGTTTTTTTCTCAGCTAAAGAGCTTTAAATAATTTCCTTTGTAGATATTTCTTCAAAGATAATATTCTCTTCTGCAGAGACCAAAGAGGTCACTTATAACATTTCTGTTGTTAAGTGCCATCAAGTAGGATACTGAAAACAAGTTCACTTTCCCTGGTGATAAAGGTGGAGTTAAGATCTGAATCTTGTACCATAGTTATTTACAGCTCCCTTCACTGAATTATTCTGTTGCTGTTAAGTGCCGTAGAGTCAATTCTGACCGATAGCAACCCTGAATAGGGTTTCCAAGGAGCAGCTGATGAGTTTGAACCACCGACCTTGCAGTTCAAACAGCTTTGCAGTCTGGCGCATTAACTCACAATGCCACATCACTGAAGTATAAGTCATAGTAAATCACAAATGCTTGGAAAAAGCATTGTAGGTAATCATGAAAAATTCTAGATTATGTTGAGTGTATAAAATAAACTTAAGTGCTGAGAAAGTGGAGATTGGTGTGGTTTGGGTTATTTAATTAAAACTTTATTAAGTAGCATTATATGTAAACTATGTGGCATTATAGGATAAACACTGGACTGCTAACCTCAAGGTATGTGGTTCCTTGGAGACCATACAGGGTCTCTATGAATCTGAAATCAATTTATACCATATAACTACAACATGTTTGAAATAAAGGATTGAAAAAATACATGTATTTAGTCAATGTGCCAAATTCCATGTGCAGTAATGACTTTTAAGAAATAATGGAATGGCCAGTTCGGTGTTTATGGAAATGAGTGAGTAAGGCACTGGAGATGGGAGATAAGATTGCTGAAGAGCTAGTCAACAAAGTGGATAGAAACCTCCTGGTGAATGTGAGAATAAAGGATGGGAAAGGATCAGGTTTCAGAGAAATTTAAATGTAATCCTAGAAAATTTGGACCAACCCTGGAGGAAAGAAATATTGAGTCTTCCTTGGCAACAGCACATTGTTTCAGAAAATATCGTGATGACCACTGAATTCCAACAAAGATAAACTGATCTGAAAATGATCAGGAGATGTGACCTTAAATAAGCAATCAAACAATGGGAGGTTCTAATGTCATTGATGAATTCCTTGTATAAATTGTAGAACAAACTAAAGAGGTAGAGTATATTCCCCCCAAAATTAACAAAAGACCATTAGGGTTAGAAATGGAAAGTATTCAGATAAAGAAGGAAAACGTTACTTTATTTATAGATCATCTCAGAAAATTTGCTCCATCATAGCAGAATGAGTTAGTAGCAATATGAAGATGATATGTACCAATTAACGTTTTAAAGAAATCAGTGCATATTTATTTCCCTAGCTTTCCAAATAAATTTTTTAAAATTGTACCATATTCAACATGGAGTGACCTTTGTACACTTACTGAATGAAAAAATTCACCTATAGTATACTATTTTAAGATTCATGGTATGGTGCTATGAGTTAATGCACTGGACTAGAAGGTTGAATTGAACTGCAAAGTTGCCAAATTCTCCTTGGGAACCATTTTCAAGGCTGATATGAGTCAAAATAAACTCAATGACACTTAACAACAATATACTGTTGTAAGATAGCACTCAACTCTTAAAGTCCATTAAATAAATGTTTGTTCAGTGAAAAAACATATATAGAAAACTGGATTTTAAGTACACTTTAAGGTTCTTCAACACAAAAACTAACACAAATATTTGAGAACACTAACAAGTCCTGTATTTGTTCACTATCTTTCTATAAATTTATGTATACAAACCTTTCCCTTGAATTATCAAAATATTGTTGTGAATCTTACATTTCAGCATCTGAAGTCATATAAGATGACACTTTATGGACACTCATATTCTTTTGTAGTATGTGTGCTTGTGTTACAGCGGAAATTCAAGAAGTGGCTAAAATACCTATTGTCTGACAGAAATTCAAAGAGAAAGTTAGACACTTTATAAATTAGAATCTTATATCCATAATTCCTATCTCAACAGAAAAGCACAGATGACTGAGGACAATCATTCCTTGACAACTGAGTTTATTCTCATAGGATTTACAGATCACCCACATATGAAGACCCTTTTGTTTGTGGTGTTCTTTGCCATCTATCTGATCACCATGATGGGGAATCTAGGCTTGGTGGTGTTGATTTTCATGGAGCGCCGCCTCCACACTCCAATGTACATCTTTCTGGGCAACCTGGCTCTGATGGATTCTTGCTGTTCCTGTTCTATAACCCCCAAGATGTTACAAAATTTCTTTTCTAAGGACAGAATGATTTCTCTCTATGAATGTATGGCACAATTTTATTTCCTTTGTCTTGCTGAAACTGCAGACTGCTTTCTCCTGGCGGCAATGGCCTATGATCGCTATGTGGCAATATGCCATCCACTGCAGTACCACACCATGATGTCAAAACAGCTCTGCATGCAGATGACCATAGTGGCCTACATAGTTGGAAATCTGCATTCCATTATTCAAGTAACACTTCTATTAAGATTAAGTTTCTGTAGATCTCATCAAATCAATCACTTCTTCTGTGATGTTCTTCCACTATATAGACTCTCCTGTGTTGATCCTTATATCAATGAACTGATGATATTTATTTTCTCAGGCTCAGTGCAAATTTTCACTATTACCATAGTCATAATCTCTTATCTTTCCATCCTTTACACAATTTTCAAAATGAAATCCAAGGAGGGAAGAGGTAAAGCCTTATCTACTTGTGCATCTCACTTTCTTTCTATCTCAATATTTTATGGTTCCCTTCTTTCCATGTACATTCGACCAAGCTCAGTTCAAGAAGCAGATAAAGACATACCAATTGCTATTTTTTATACTTTAGTAATTCCTTTATTAAATCCTTTTATATATAGCCTAAGAAATAAAGAAATAATAAATGCTATGAAAAGAATTATGAAGAGAAAACCACATAACATTCTGAAACAAATATCCTCTGTGACAAATTGATTTTACTTAGGTAAGAAGTCTTCATAGTCAAGGATACTGAAAAAAAAAAAAAAAAAAGGAAAATGGCAGAATTTATATCTAATATTAAATCACTAAGCCATAGTGAGTTTTAATAAAGTAATATATAAATAATTTCAAAAATAAGGGATTCTTCTAAAGTGTATTTCAAAATCTAAACTATTAGGATCTCCTACAGTTGAATTAAATGATAACTCCTAAGGTCACAAATTTTGTCAGCGTGGAATTAGGTACAATTTTCAACACATACAATAAATCCTAGGAATAACAATTTATACAAGTAGCCTTATTTTAGCATCATTGGCAAATTTATGGAAGCCCAAATCATAATGTCAAAACACAGACATTTTTCAAGTTCTCATATATTCATTACTTAAGTCACACCATCTACAAGAAGTAAATTGTGCATTTGAATTTGAGTTTCAGCCTCTTTTGGTTGTTTAAAGATTATGTTTGAGTAGGGATTAATATCAAATATGTACTCTCAACTCAAGACTTTGGTTTTAGTAATTTTCCCTGTCAAGCTCTCTGAAAGAGTGCCCTGATGTGGTGGTAGCAGATAACCACTGGACTTCTAACTGCAAAACTGGCAGTTCAAGCCCACCAGCTGCTCCTCAGAAACCCTATACAGGCATCAGTTGGAACTGACTCTATAGCACTTAACAATAACAACATCAATATTTCTTTGAAAATATTCCTATTTCTTATTGAAAGTTGTAAGGACTTAAATGTTTTCATATAGTTTGAAATTTATACATGATGCACAACAGTGTAATTCTTTAATAAAGTAGTTAATTTGAGGATTTCCCACTTCCTAGATGTATTAATTTAAGTTGTTTGTTATTAGAAATGTCACTAACATGCATAAATTACCAATATAAATATTGGTAGTTTAGTATTAGTATTAAAAGAAAACTGGTGATACTACTCTCTTCCCACATATGTAATAATTTTGATTTCTATGCATTCCATCTGTGAAGGTCCATGTGTATAGTCGTCTTTTATATCATTTTTAAGTCATCGGTCTTGCAAGATTTTACTAAGATCTCCAGCATCATTTATGTCCATTAGACCGTATGAGAATAGAGATAGTAAATTGATAGACATATTGGTGGAAGTTTTGAGTGTGGAAAATTAGGATGGAAGTGAATCTGTTTACTGAGAATTTAAAATATTTCATTGTTGAAGCTGTGAGCTACGTCCAACCACATTCAATAAACTCCTGTCAACCTGGATTGAGACCTGGTTGGCCAGCAGTATAGCAAGACCTAAGGACTCTTGAGCCAATGGACAGGGATGTAGCCACAGAGTACTATAGCAGAGAGTGAAGCATCCAGCTGATATGAAGTGAGGGGCGACGCATAAGAATGCCCATACTTGCAGATAGTACCCACTTAGCCTGACTTCAATGGCTGGATGATCAGAACTCGATTAGAGGAAGAAAGAAGAGGAAAAGAAGAGTAATCTGCTAAAATTTGATGAATTTGACCTATATTTATGGTTGTAGTAGCTCAAAAGAAGGAATGAATCTTTACAGCAAGGATCATTCCCACCCACTCTGTACACAGGGTCAACAGGGATGGGCAACTTAGACATTGGCTACCCAAAAAGGGGAGGCTACGAAGGCACGAAGTGACTGGCTTACAAGTGTTCAAGAGGGAACCTAGTTTCAGAGGGTGTGGAGGAAGGTAGAATCTCCACTGAGTGGTTTCCAGCCTGTCTAGATGGGACTGATGAAAGGAGATGGGTATAAGGCTCTTGTGGTTCAATAGTAAATAATTGCTATCAGGACTGATTGTGGATGTTGCAAATGTAAAAGTAGACATTTTGTAATAAAAAGAGGGGACTGGTTGATCCTGAGGACCCTGGGACTCTCAAGGGAGAACAGCGGAGTGTGGGACCTTATCCAGAGAATCAGCGATGCCAGAGATAGAGGCAGAGACAATGATATGGAGAGATGGAGCAGCTGGGGATTCTAGATTAAAGCAGAAAGAGGAGATGTGTGCTGGTTGCCTAGGGGCTGCTGTCCAGGATATACCCTTTGGTTGTTTGAATGGTTATATATTCCTGAGTGCTTCCATGAACTTCAAAAACAAAACAAACAAACCCAGAGGGAATGGAAGCAAATGCTGTTGAATGATGATGCATGGAGGGGATTGTAATCATTGTAATAAAATGAAATATGATAGGATGAATGTAAAGCTGATCTTCTCCCATGTAAATATCATTCAATTCAAAATTTAAAATAAAAAAATTATAATGTAGACATTAAATAGCCTATTAAGTGAAAAAATAAATAAAACACTACAGTGTTGGTAGGTCCTGTTGAGCTGGTTCTGACTCACAGCAACCCTCTGTAGGGTTTCCAAGGAGCAGCTGGTGGTTCAAACGGGCCTTTTGGTCCAGTGCATTATCCTGCAGCAATACAGCAGGACTCCAAAATACTACATTAGGGAGTCTGAATTTATCTTATAGGCAAGAAACATTGACAACTTCTTCGTGGTGATGGAGGTGGTTATTGCCGTGGAGTCAATTCTGATTCATAATAACCATGTATAGGATACCTGAGGCTGTAAAACTTAATGGGAACAGAAACTCTCATCTTTCTCCTGAGGAACGGATGGTAGTTTCGAATGGATGACAATGAGATAAGCAGCCCAATTTGTAATCACTACACTACCAGAGCTCCTTATCTTCTTGAAGTTTGAATAATGCCTATGTGGTTCAAACCGACCTTGCTGCCCTGTGATTTATCCTACAGTGCCAAATAACTATCCACCTGATATTTCAGTTATTGCTTATAGTCTCTCTTTCCATTCAGATGTCAAATCAAGTTTCTAAAATAAATCATTTTACTCTGCTATGAGTGACAGTGCAACTGAGAAACACTTCATAATTTGGATGAGCCTGGAGAACATAATGATGAATGAAATTAGTCTATAACAAAAGAACAAATATTGTATGAGGCCATTATTGTTAAAGCTTATGAAAAGGTTTCCAGACTAAAAGAAATGGTTTCCAACAGGTGTGTGAGGGAAGGGAAAGTAATTCACTGGCTAAAGGGTAGAATCATGTTAGCTTGG
>NW_006408638.1:1766544-1769566 GCF_000296735.1 Chrysochloris asiatica
GGGTGACAGGAAGGACAATATACAAGAAAGGGAAGGAGAATATACAGGAACATGGAGGTTGGCAGAAGTATAATCAAGACAGTTGAAGACACAAGGTGTATACAAGGGCTCAAGAGGATAGAGGTAGTGATATATATACAAACTTGGAGCAATATTCTGTGAGTAGGTACATGGAGAGAGACACATGTTGGATGGTTATGAGAGACAGAATAGAATGTGTATATATGTGTGTATGCACATATATATGTGTGTATGTATATTTCCCATAGATATACAAGAATGGGAAAGAGGATATTGGTACATGAGTATTTACTTTTCCTGCAAGCACAACTGTGAACATGGTGGAGCACACAGTGGGAAAAATTATGAAAACCTCATAGCTATCATCAAAGGTTTTAAGGCAATGAGTAACTGTGGCTAGGGGCTCAGGACTATAGTTCCATGGAAAACCAGGGTTAGCTGGCATAACATAATCCACAAAGATAATGTTCTACATCCTACATTGGTGAGTAGTATCTAGAATATTAAAAGTTCATGGGTAGCCATCTAAGTTTCAGCTATTGGTCTTTCCCTGTGCAGAAGAAAAAAGTGATGATAATTAAATATGTTTGGAATCAATTAGACACATGGACTAATGGAACATGTGAACATCAGTCTCCATAACTCTGAACTAAGAAGAACTAGGTGGTGCCCATTTACCACTACCAACTTCTCTGAAAGGGATTCCTTAGAATGTCCTGGATACAGCAGTGTAATGTGTGGAACAAAACTCAAAGTTATAAATATATAAAAAGACTGTATTACTGGTCAGAAAGGCACTGGAGAAGCCTAAGACTGTGACCCTCGACAACCACTCAGGTCTGGAAAGGGTTGTATCCTGTTTCAGCCAAGCAGTAGATAGATATACGGGGGAACAACTTTCAGTGACACAGTAGATCCGTATGTAGGGTGAACAACAACAATAGTAAGGTATGCTCACTGTGACTAATGGAATGGTCAATCATTTAAAATCAAAGGAACAGCATGTACCTAAGGGCAATGTGGAGAATTGATGGGAAGATGGGTGGAATGGAAATAGGAGCCACAGGGAGGAAGAAAGATGATTGTTGTTCCACAGAGGAGAAATCACAATCATTGAGATGAAGCTAACTTTGTTGAATGTGAAACTGATGCTCTTGTCTGTAAACTTCATTCAATTAGCAATAAAAAGTTTTTTTAAAAAAGTTAATATTGAATTTGTTTGGGATTGCATTATGTCTATATATTACCTTAAGTAGGATTGACATTTCCATAATTTTAAGAATTTCTAACCATGGACATGGTATACTTCCATTTATGTAGGTCTGTTTGGTTTCTTACAATAGTTTTTTGTTTTTTGTTTTTGTATATGTCTTTTGTTTCTCTGGATAGATTTATTCCTAAGTATTTTATCTTTTGGGTAACTATTATAAATGCTTGTTTTCTCTGATTTCTTTTTCAGACCAATCTTTATTAATATAAATAAATTCTACATATTTGTGTATGTTGATCATACACTCCACCATGTTGCTGAATCTCTCAATGAACTCCAATAATTTTCTTAACAAGTCTTTAGGATTAATTTATAAAAGATCATATCTTCTGTAAATAAAAAGAGTTTTAGTTCTTCTTTGTCTGTCTGAATAACTTCAATTTCCCTTTCTTGTCTTAGAAGTCTGGCTAAGATTGTCTGCACAATATTGAATAGAAGTGGTGATAAAGGACATTCTTGCCTGGTTCCTGTTCACATGGATAATGATACCAGTTTCTTTCTATTTCAGTAATGTTGGAAGTTGGTTTTATATGTTGCTGTTGCTAGGTACCATTGTGTCAACTATCATTGATAGCAACCTTATGAACAACAGAACAAAAACCTACCTGCTCCTACCCCATACTTGTAATTGTTGTTACATTTGAGCCCATGGCTGTGGCCACTGTGTCAATCCATCTCTGTGGGGTCTTCCTCTATTTATCTGATACTTAACTTTATCATGATGTCTTTCTCTAGGGATTGGTCCCTCCTGGTGACATGTCTGAAGCAGGAGAAACAAAGTCTCTCTATCCTGGCTTCTAAGGAACATTCTAGGTGGACACAGATTTGTTTGCTCTTCTGGAAGTCCACGGTGCTTTCAATATTCTTCTCTAGCACCATAATTCAAATACATCATTTTTTTTCTACAGTATTTCTTATTCATTGTCCAACTTGCACATGTATATGAAGCTATTGAAAATACCATGGCTTGGGCCAGGCCCATCTTAGTCCTCTAACTGACATCTTTACTCTTAAACACTATGCTGTAGATTTATTTAATGCAATACAGCATTTAATTTCTTGACTGTTGCTTCCATGACTGTTGATTGTGGATTCAAGTAAAATTAAGGCATGAAAAATTTCAATCTTTTCTCCATTTATGATCATGTTATTTATGGGTCTACTTGTGAGGATTTTTGTTTCCTTTACACTGAAGTGCAATCCATACAGAAGCCTTTATTCTTTGATCTGCATTCATATTTTAAGTCCTCCTTGCCTCCAGCAAACAAGGTTATATCATCTGTGTGTCAGAGGTTGTTAATGAGTCTTCCTCCAATCATGATACTATGTTCTCCTTCTTGGATTATTTACTTAATATACAGATTTGACATATTAAGTTGCACTCAGAATGCGACTGGGAAAAAGTAGAGTTGACCATTATGACATGAAGAGAGTTAACCTCGTAGGAGAAAAGCCCACAGAACCTTCATTTGCTGATGGGCCACACCTCAAAATGAAGAGAAACAGCTGTAAACATCCATTGAAAATCGGAACATGGAATGTACAAAGTATGGATCTGGGAAAATTGGAAGTTGTCAAAAATAAAATGGAATGCATCAACATTGATATCTTAAGCATTAGTGAGCTGAAATGATCTGTTTTGGAAGAAGTGCAGCCAGAGTGCTCCTTGGAGGCCAAGATGGCTAAACTTTGTCTCTCATACTTTGGACATATTGTCAGGAGGGAACAGTC
>NW_006408638.1:1770531-1771299 GCF_000296735.1 Chrysochloris asiatica
TTTTTTCTTCAGGTCTTCCAGTTTAAGAAATGTTGACTGTTCTTCCCTTTTGTTTTTCTAACTCCAGGTCTTTCCACATTGCATTAGACTGTTTTATTTTGTGTTCTCTAGCTGACCTTTGAAATTTTCTTTTAAGCATTTTTTCATCCTCATTTGTTCCATTCACTTAAGGAAAATTCAAATTCTCTTCTGATATCCATTTTTGTCTTTTCTTTCTTTCTGGTCTTTAAAATTGCCTTTTATTTTCTTCATGTATGATGCTATTGATGTCATACCACATCTCTTTTGGTCTTCTGGTCTTCAGTGTTTAATGCAGACAACCTGTTCTTGAGATTGTCTCTAAATTCATTGGAAACTATTCAAGGTCATATTTTCATTCTTGCAGACTTGTTTTAATTTTTTCAGCTTCAGCCTGAGTTTGATATGAGTAAATGATGGTCAGTTTCACAGTCTTCCCCTGACTTTGTTTTGACCGATGATATGGAACTTTTTCATTGTCTTTTTTAACAGATGTAGTCAATTTGATTTCTGTGTAGTTCATTTGGCAAGCTCTATATGTATAATCATCTTTTATGTTGTTTATAAAAAGTTATTTGCAATGAAGAAGTCATTGGTCTTGAAAAATTCTGTCATGTGAACTCCAGCATTGCTTCTATTACCAAGGCCATATTATCCAACTACTGATTCTTCCTCTTTATTTCCAAACTCTGCATTCCAATGAGTCCATTCTGAGTCATAGTGACTGTGATGTAATGAATTATCTAATGT
>NW_006408638.1:1774534-1775640 GCF_000296735.1 Chrysochloris asiatica
CCATTCTTGTGTATTGCACCCCTCCCTAGCACCCAAACTCTCCTGTGTCTATTCCCTACACTGTGCTCCACCTTAGCTCCCTCCCCTCTCCCCACCCAAAACATCTCAGTAACCAGCAAAGAACCCCCATCCCCCCACCCTTTAGTATGGGTTCCTTTTCTTAGTCTTTTACAGTAGTGGTCCTATGCAGTATTTCTCCTTTTGTGACTGACTAATTTCACTAAACATAGTGTCTTCAAGATTCATCCATGTTATGTGGTAGCTTGCAGCTTCCTTGTTTGTCTTCAAGGTAGCAAAATATTCCATCATGTGTATGCACTAGAGTTTGTTTATCCATTCTTCAGTTGATGGGCACTTAAGCTGTCTCCATCTTTTTGTTATTGTAAATAGTGCTGCTATGAACATTGGTGTGCATATAACTACTCTTATTATGACTTGTATTTCTTGTGGGTAAATGCCAAGTAGACGAATTGTTGGATCATAAGGTATTTATATTTCCAACCTTCTTAGGAAACACCATATTGCTCTCCAGTAAGGTTGCACCATTTTGCCATCCCACCAGCAATGCAGGAGCATCCCAATCTCTCCATATCCTTGCCAGAATTTATTGTTCTCTATTTGTTTTTAATCTTTGCTCTTATGGCTGGTGTGAGATGATATCTCATTGTTGTTTTGATTTGCATCTCTCTAATGGCTAATGATCACGAGCATTTCTTCTTATGTTTGTTGGTTGGTTGCCTGGATCTCCTCCTTGGTGAAGTGTCTGTTCATGCCCTGTGCCCATTTTTTAGTTTTTTTTTAGGTTTTTTTTTTTTTTTTTTTGTCTTTTCTTGTAGAAGTGCTGTAGTTTCCTATATATTTTAGAAATGAGTTCCTTGTCTGATGCGTCATTGAAAAATATTTTTTCCCATTCCATGTGTTCTCTTTTTACTCCAGGTGAAGTCTTTTAATGTGCATAAGTTTTTAATTTTTAGTATGCCCCAGTCATCAATTTTGTCTACTTTTGGTTGTGTAGTTTTCAAGATGTTTTGTAGTCTGTGTATTCCCTGAATTAGTGTCCTCACATTTGTCCCTATTTTTTCATTGATGGCCTTCATAATTCTGGG
>NW_006408638.1:1778942-1780475 GCF_000296735.1 Chrysochloris asiatica
CTCTTCCACCTTTGATGCTGGGACTGGCATTGCCCTCAACGACTACTTTGTCAAGCTCATTTCCTGGTATGACAATGAATTTGGCTACAGCAATGGGATGGTGGATCTTATGGTCTACACAGCCTTCAAAGACTAAGAGCTCCCTGGACCACCAGCCCCAGAACAGCACTAGAGGAAGAGAGAGGCCCTCAACACACTGAGAAGCTCCCATCCTCAGTTTCCATCCACACCCCCTGGAGAAGGGGAGTGGCTTAGAGAGCACAGTACTTTATTGATATAAAGTACACTATCCAGCCAAAACAAACAAACAAACAAAAAGGAGTAATTGCTACAATTCAATGAACTAGACCTTTGCTTATGGTTGTAGTTACTCAAAATTCTGAGACAGAAGGATTCTTCACATCAAGGTTCAAGCCTGTCCCCTCATTACACAAGGTAATTGCCTTTTAAAAGAAAATAATGAAATACATATAGAATTTTGAAACCATCCTGGAATGTCTTCATATATCCTTAGAGGAATTTTGGACAAAATATAAATATATGAATTAAGTATTTCTAAAACACTTATATGCATATATATTTTTAAGGACTTGGAAATAGAGTTGTCTCATTCACATTCAAATCTTTCAAAGATATTCAATGAGTTTTAAACATTTTAATATCAAAAGTTAATACTTTCTGCTTAATTTGGAGAATAGCTGATTGACATCAGGAAATATGTTTAATAACAAATAATAGCAATCCTTTTGGTTTTTTAAAAGTAGACTATGATTTATTAAAGAACCCTGATAGCATTGTGGGTTATGCATTGGGCTGCTAACCACAGGTCAATAGTTCATATCAACCAGCTGCTCCATGGAAGAATGATTTGCATTTCTGCTCCTGAAAGATTTAGAGCCTCAGAAAATGTACACAGGGTTGCTCTGAGTCAGCACTGACTCAGTAGCACACTGCAGCAGAATTTAAAATGAATTGACATATTTAAAATTGTTATTATCTTCAAGAATATACTACTTTTTAATGAAAATGTCTTTGTAAGTAAAGGAGAATCTACTTGTATATGCCATTGTGTTAATGATTTGCCCCCTCTAAATTGGGAGCTACAAGAGGATAGGAATATTATTTATTTACACAGCTTTCTTCTCATTCCATATTACCCTGGACCACTCTTTACCAATATCTGATAAAGTGACCCCTATTATAAACACTGGACAATTACTTGATATAAATCCCAGATAAATATTGAATTGAACAGCTATTTTAGCAAATAAATCAACACACTCATTATGGGTCTTCATTATCTGCAACTACAAGAAGTTCACTGTGAAAATTGGTGTTTTTCTTCATGAAGGAAAGAAATCATACCTAATATAAAGGATCAATAGAATTGGAATAGATACAAGAGAACATTGTTGATGAATTGTAAGTGTGAGTAAACATTCTGATACCGTATTGAATTTGAAATCACCAAGGATTTCCAAGGAGTAGCTGGTGGAGTTTAAGCTCAAACTTTATGGTTAGCAATCTAGTGCT
>NW_006408638.1:1781405-1783334 GCF_000296735.1 Chrysochloris asiatica
CAAAAAGCATCAAAAAAAGATGGAAGGAATACAGTCATTGTACCAAATATCAATCGATGTTCAACCATTTCAAGAGGTAGCATAAGATCATGAGCCAATGGTCCTGCCAGAAGAAGTCCAAGGTGCATTGAAGGCTTTGGCAAAGAACAAGGCACTAGGAATTGATGAAATACAAATTGAAATAGCTAACAAACTGATAAGATACTGGAGGCACTAGCTCATCTATACCAAGAAATTTGGAAGACAACTACCTGGCCAACTGACTGGAAGTGATCCATGTTTGTGCCCATTTCAAAGAGAGTTGACCCAACGGGATAAGTAAATAATATTATTAATATTGCATGCAAGTAAAAATGTGCTAATGATAATCTAAACATAACTGCAAATATACATTGACAGAGAACATCCAGAGGGTCAAGCTTGACTCAGAAGAAGAAGGGGAATGAGGGATTTCATTGCTGGTGTCAGATGAATCTTGGTTGAAAGCAGAGAATACCAGAAAAATGCTTACCTGTGCTTTAATGACTATGCAAAGCCTTTTGACTGTGTCCATCATAACAAGAAATGGACAACATTGTAGTGTGTGAGTATGCCAGAACACTTAATTGTGTTCATGAGGAGCCTGTACATAGAACAAGAATCAGTTATTCATACAGATCAAGGAAACACCAAATGGTTTAAAATTAGGAAAGGTGTGTGCCAGTGTTGTATTCTTTCACCAAACTCATTCAAACTATATGTTGAGCAAATAATCCAAGAAGTTGGATTATATAAAGAAAAACGTGGCATCAGGATTGGAGGAAGACTCACTAACAACCTATGAAATGCAGATGATACAATCTTGCCTGTTGAAAGAGAACAGGATTTAAAATATTAATTGATGAAGGTCAGAGATCACAGCTTTTGGTGTGGCTTGCACCTGAATGTAAAGAAAACAAAAATCCTCACCACTTGACCAGTAAACAACATCCATAAAATTGGATAAAATATTGACATTGTCTAAACTTCAATTTAACAACCTGCGATATGCAGATGATACAACCTTGCTTGCTGAAAGTGAAGAGGGCTTAAAATACTTGCTGATGAAGATCAAAGATCATAGCCTTTGGTACAGATTACATCTCAATGTAAAGAAAACAAAAAATCCTCACCACTGAACCGATAAACAATATTCTTATCAATGGAGAAAAGATTGAAGCTGTCAAGGACTTCATTCTTCTTTGATCAGCTATCAACACTCATGGCAGCGGCAGTCAAGAAATCAAACAACATATTGCATTAGGCAAATCTGCTGCACAAGATCTTTTTAAAGTGTTGAAGAGCAAAGGTATCAGCTTGAGGACTAAAGTATGCCTGAGCCAAGCCATAATAATTTCAATAGCCTCATATGCATGGGAAATTTGGACAGTGAAAAGGAAGATCATAGAAGAATTAATGAGTTTGGGTTATGGCGTTGGAGAATACTAGAAGTATCATGGACTGCTAAAAGAACAAACAGGTATGTGCTTAAAGAAGAACCATCAGTGTAATCCTTGGAGGCCAGTATAGCCAAACTTCGTTTCTCATACTTCAGACATATTGTCAGGAAAGATCAGTCATTGGTGAGGGATATCATGCTTGGTAAGGTGGAGGGTCAGAGAAAAAGAAGATGACCCCCAGCAAGATGGATTGACAAAGGGGCAGCATCAATGGGCTCAAGCATAGCAACAATTGTGAGGTTGCGCCAGGATCGGACAGTGTTTTGTTCTGTTGTGCATAGGGTTGCTACAAGTTGGTACTGACTCTATAGCACCTAAGAACAACAACAAACTTCAATTTGCTTGTATCAGTCATCAACACTCTTGGAAGCATCAGTCAAGATATCAAATGATGTATTATTGCATTAGACAAATCTACTGCACAACCACCACTCTCATCTGTCAGTTTGTC
>NW_006408638.1:1784359-1785374 GCF_000296735.1 Chrysochloris asiatica
ATGATATTTCCAATAACGTTATATGCATGTGAAAGTCAGACAGTGAATAAAGAAGACCGTAGAAGAGTTTATACATCTGAGTTATACTGTTGGAGGAGAAAATTAAAAGTACCATGGACTGCAAAAAGAACAAGACCTATGTTGAAGAACTACACCAAGAATGCTCCTTGGCAGCCAAGACAGTCAGATTTTATGTATTAAACTTTGGAAATATTGTCAGGAAGGACCGGTGCCTGGAGAAGGATATCATGTTTCGTATAATGGATGTTCTGATAAAAAGAGGAAGACCCCCCCCACACACACACACAAAAGTGGAGGAATAACAAAGTGACAGAAGCAATGTGCTCAATCATAGCAACACTTGTGAGGTTGGCATAACACCGGACAATATTTAATTCTACTGTGCATAGGGCTTCTAAGAGTGTGTACCTACTCAATGGCACCTAACAACAATAACAACAGGAGCCCTGGAATACTAAGATAAGGGGCATAGATGAATTTGGAGAGTAAAGAAGAGTCCCTATCAGTTCTTGAGTAAAGGAATGTATACAGTATATCCACATTATATAAAGGATGGAGATTGAAGACTAATTACAATGCTATCTTGTTTGTGATTTATGTGTGAAAATAAGAATACAATGTGAAACTTGTTTTAAAGGAAGAAGCTTTAGAGTTTGGTAAGATTCATCACAGAGAGTGATGGAGATGAATGAGTCCCTGGTTGATTACACCATATTTTTGCCAAATCACTCTTCACATTTTAGTTGGCCATTTCCTCTAATAAGTAATCAATATGAAAGCTTTTCTTCTCACCAGTAATATTTTCACATAAAAAAGATTAAATAGAGAACAAATAAGATGGCGGATCGGGTGGACTTATAGCAGAGAGCTCCGCCAACAACAACACAGAATACCCGACCAAGCAGGTTCAGGGGATGGTCCCAGAACTCTGAACCACATATAAAGGAATACTTAGAAGGTTGGAAGGCTCACAGCTGGGGGAATTTGTGGCAGA
>NW_006408638.1:1788466-1798086 GCF_000296735.1 Chrysochloris asiatica
ACAACATCAACAAGTTTATCTTTAAATTGCCATTAGAAATGATCATTTGATTTCACCTCAGAATTTCAGGGGTCATCCATCTTTACTTGATATTGTTTGGTTTACTTGTGTTTGGGAACTATGTTACTCAAGTTAGGAGTCTCTGCAGAAATACCTAAATGCCAAGAAATTCCTTTAGAATCAATTCAAAACTTGAACTTTGCCCTGAGGATAATTACAAGGTGTTCATAATTTGTTCTAAAATGTTCCAAAGACTAAGGATTTTATTCTGAGTTTCACTAAAAGTAAATAACATTAGGTTGCCATTCAGTTCTCGTAAAATAAGAACTGATTTCAAATTTATTTATATTGAATTATTACTATAGAGCAACATGGAGTCCTGGTGTAGCACTATGGGATAAACATTAAATTGCTAGCTACAGGTTGGCAGTTCAAACCCATCACTGAGTCGTCAGAAAGTCTATACAGACTCATGAGTTTGAAACTCATTGGAAGACACTCAACGAAAAGAAACAGCAAAATATAGTATTTCTAGTATTTTTACACTTATCCACATTGGCTTTTGTTTAAATGAATACTTTGTTGAAATTTATAATGAGACACACTATTCTAGATAGTTCTGATCTATTTTAAGTTCAAAGGAACCATCATTTCCAATTACTGTTTCCAGTAATGGCATAAAGGAAAAAAGGACAGATTCATTTTCTAGAATAGAGAGGTCAGTTACCCCGCAGGACTCTCTACACCTTTTCCTCACCAAATCCCAGTGTTTTGTTTTGTTTTTTTCATAAGTTACATTAAACTTATTTTCTCCAATAGTTGGTCAGAGTAATAAAACATTTTTCTGCCCATTTTGCATGTTATGCACAGAATGGGGACAGGGATTTTAAAACTAGATCAATTACAAAACAGTTAGCAAAATGATGAGCATAGACTTTAGTGAGCGTCATTTGCTTTGACCACAATGATGTACAGAGAATCTTTAGGTTATGTCACATGGTTTCTGTGTACTGGAGACTGAATCTCCCCCACAGAAATACATCGATGATATTTTAAGACATTCCCTTTATCCCTGGCTAGAAAGTGAACTTTGCATTGTAATTAGTCACTGACTTATTAGTAGTTTCCAAACTTTTCATTCTTTTAACCCCAAGTGTTTTAGTGCTAAGATTTATATTCAGAAATTCTATTATTTCTAACAACATAAGCTAACTAACAAGTTATCACAAACCATTTTCAGATAATTGCAGGTAAGAGAAAGACACTAATTTATATTTTTTCATTCAGTATTGACATCCATTAATATTTATTTCTCACATTTATTAAAAAATGTGTTATTTTCATGTTTTTCAATGTAGACATAATATTTATCTTTCTAGTTTTATTCTACTTTAAAGACTGTCGGGAATCTGGATGAGACACAATATTGCAATTTATCCATATTTATTTATTTTTTTATTATTGTTCTTAGGTGCTCTCAAGTTGGTTATAACTCATAATGACCTAAGCACGACAGAGCAAAACATTGCCCAGTGTATCTCCATCCTCACAATTGTTGTCACGCTTGGCCCACTGCTGCTGCCACAGTGCCAATCCACTTCGTTTGGATTCATTCTCTTTTACGATGACAATCCTCTTTCCCAAGCATGATGTCCTTCGTTAGGGAGTGGTCCTTTCTTATTACATTTCCAAAATATGAGAGACAAAGTCTTGTGATCCAGGCTTCTAAGGAACATTTTTACTTTAATTCTTCTAACATAGACCTGTTTGTTCTTCTGGCAGTTCCTGGTACCTTCAAAATTCTTCTGCAACAGCATGACTCAAATGCGTCAGTTTTTCTACAGTTTTCCTTCTACACAATCCAATTTTTACATGCATATGAGTCTACAAGAAATACCATGGCTTGGATATCATATATACCTTAGTTCTCAAACTGATATCTTTATTCTTTAATATTTTAAAGCAGTCTTGTGCAGCAGATTTGCCTAATGTAATATGTCATTTGATTTCTTGGTTGCTGCTTGCATGAGTGTGAATAGTATATCCAAGAAAGTAGTTGAAAGCCTTTTTTTGATTATAAAGGAAAATCTGACAACATACAAGTAAGGGAGCAAAATAATTTGATTAAAAAGTTTATGCTTGTGAATTTAAAGTTACTTCTAACTTATCTAAATAATTGGATGACTAGATTTCATATTTTAAAATAAATAAACAAAATGTTTAGACTATATGTTTCTTTTGATGTTTATGGAAAATTCACTTAAGTATGATGGAAAAAGTGATCCATTTATGCATAGAATTTTTATGATTAACATAGTCAGTAGAGAAGTCCTTCTATTACTTAGATAATTAGATCATCTTTTAGAGCAAAATAACATTTGTTCTAAAAATATCCACAAATATTTAAAGCGTTTTCTCTTTTTAGAAGTGTTAGAAAACTAATGTATAAAGGAAAGTTCATTTTAATTTAATAATGTATAAGCTATTGTGATTTAATTCAGAAAATTTTATACTTTTACAAGGAAACAGAAACAGTAGATAAGATTGCACAATATAATTAGGATAATTAATTAATTAATTAGTATCTTTAAATTCTACAATTGATAATCATGAATTGGCAAATGTATGGTGTATATTTTTACAACCATTTAAAAACAAGCCATCCAATGAATAGAAAGACATTATTTTTTTCTCAGTTAAAGAGCTTTAAATAATTTTGTTTGTAAATGTTTCCTCAAAGTTTATAAACTTATCTGCAGAGACCAAAGAGGTCACTGCTTTCATCTTTTTGGTTTGTTGTTAAGTGCAATCAATAGGATACTGAAAAGAAGTTCACTTTCCCAGATGATAAGGGTAGAGTTAAGAATTGAATCAATTCTGCCTTCTCACCATAGTTATTTACAGCTCCCTTCATTAAAGTATGAGTCACAAATGCTTACAATCTAATAAAGTGTTCATACACATATGAATAAAGCAATGTAGACTAATCATGAGAAATTTTAGATTATGTTGAATATTTAAAATATACTTACATGCTCAGAAAGTGGAGATTAGTGTGATTTGGGTTATTTAATTAAAACTTCATGAAGTAGTATTTTATGTAAACTATAGTGGGACTATAGGATAAACACTGGACTGCTAACCTCTAGGCCTGTGGTTCCTCGGAAACTTTATACAGGGTCTGTATGTATCAGAACTGACTTTACACCATATAAGAACAACATGTGTGAAATAAAAGATTGAAATTATACAGGTATTTAGTCAAAGTGCCAAATTATATCTGGAGCAATGACTTTTAAGAAATATTAGAATGGGCAGCGTTGGTGTTTATGAAAATAGGTGAGACAATATAGATGAAGATAACGGAGCTGAGGAACTGGTGGATACAATGGAATAGAAGCCTCCAGGTGAATGTGAGAATAAAGGATGGCGAAGGATTTGGTTTCAGAGAACTTAAAATGCCATCCTAGAGAATTTGGACCTATCCTTGAGGCAACAAATATTGATTCTTCCTGGCAGCAGAATTGCTTCTGAAACTATGATGACCAATGAATTCCAACAAAGACAAACCAATTTGGAAATGATCACGAGACTATGACCTTAAATAAGTAATCAAACAATGGGGGATTCTAACTCCATTGATTGATTACTTATATAAATTGTAGAACAAACTAAAGAAAATATGTAATGTATATTTATCAAATCTCATAACAGTTGTAATTTATTAGTGTAAATTCACACGCACACAAACACACAAATAAGTAAAGACTATTAGGGTTAGGGATTCCTGGTGTGGCACTGTGGGTTACTGCGGCCAGACTGCAAAGCCGTTTGAACTGCAAGGTCAGTGGTTCAAGCTCACCAGCTGCTCCTCAGAAACTCTATACATGATCGCTATGGGTCAGAATCGACTCGACGGCATTTAGCAACAACACATTAGGGTTAGAAATGGAAACTATTCAGATAAAGGAGAAAAATATTATTTTATTTACAGATAGTCTGAAAAAATTTGCTCCATCATAGCAGAATGAGTTAGTAGAAATATGAAGATGATATGTGCCAATTAGCTTATTAAAGAAATCATTACATTTTTATTTCCCTAGATATCCAAGGAATTAAAAATAAATATTCCCCTCTTCATGTAGTGATTTTTGTGCACTAACTGAATGATAAAATTCATCTATAGTAAACTGTTTTAGGAATCATGATACGGTGCTGTGGGTTAATGTGCTGGACTGCAAGATGGGTTTCAACTGCAAGATCTCCAGCTGCTCCTTGGAAACTGTATACAGGGTACCTATAAGTCAGACTGACTCGATGGCACATTACAACAACATACTGTTTTAAGATATCACTCAACTCTTACAGTACATAAAGTAAATGTTTGTTCAGTGGAAAAATATATATAGGAAAATGTATTTTAAGCACACTTTAAGGTTCTTCCACACAAGAATTAACACAAATATTTGAGAAGACTAAGTCTAGAATATCCTGTATTTGTTCACTATCTTTCTATAAACCTATGCAAAAATACATTTCTAGAATTATTAAAATATTGTTGTGAAACGTAAGCTTCAGCACTTGAAGTCATATAAGATGATACTTTATGGGCACTCATATTCTTTTGTAGCATGTATACTGGTGTTGCAGGGCAACTTGGAGAAGTGTCTCTGATACCTGTTGTCCAAGAGAAATTCAAAGAGAAAATTAGATACATTCTAAATTAGAATCTTATTTATTCATAATTCCTATCTCAACAGAGAAAGTACAGATGACTGAGGACAATCATTCCTTGACAACTGAGTTTATTCTCATAGGATTTTCAGATTACCCACATTTGAAGATGCTTTTGTTTGTGGTGTTCTTTGCCATCTATGTGATCACCATGATGGGAAATCTAGGTTTGGTGGTGTTGATTTTCATGGAGCGCCACCTCCATACACCAATGTATATCTTTCTGGGCAACCTGGCTCTGATGGATTCCTGCTGTTCCTGTGCTATTACTCCCAAGATATTACAGAATTTATTTTCTAAGGACAGACTGATTTCTCTCCATGAATGCATGGTACAATTTTATTTCCTTTGTCTTGCTGAAACTACAGACTGCTTTCTCCTGGCAGCTATGGCTTATGATCGCTATGTGGCAATATGCATTCCACTGCAGTACCACACCATGATGTCAAAGCAACTCAGTATTCAGATGACCATGGGGTCCTACATAGCTGGGAGCCTGCATCCCATGATTCATGTTACACTTCTATTGAGATTACGCTTCTGTGCATCTCATCAAATCAATCACTTCTTCTGTGATGTTCTTCCACTTTATAGACTCTCCTGTGTTGATGCTTCTATCAATGAATTGATGATACTTATCTTCTCAGGGTCAATACAGATCCTCACTATTACCATAGTCTTAATCTCTTATCTTTGCATCCTTTACACAATTTTCAAAATGAAATCCAAGGAGGGAAGAGGTAAAGCCTTATCTACTTGTGCATCTCACTTTCTTTCTATCTCAATATTCTATGGGTCCCTTCTTTCCATGTACATTCGACCAAGCTCAGTTCAAGAAGCAGAGAAAGACATACCAACTGCTATTTTTTATACTTTAGTAATTCCTTTATTAAACCCTTTTATATATAGCCTAAGAAATAAGGAAATAATAAATGCTATGAAAAGAATTATGAAGAGAAAACCACATAACATTCTGAAACAAATACCCTCTGTGACAAATTGATTTTGCTGACATAAATGTTTTCATAGTCCACGATACTGAAAAATGGGAACTTTATATCAAATATTAAGTCACTAAATGATAATGATTTTTAGGTAAAGTAATATGTAAATAATTTCAGAAAGAGGGGATTCTGCTAAAGTGTATTTCAAAATAGAAACTATTAAGGTCTCCTACAGTTGAGTTAAATGACAACTCCTAAGTCCCAAATTTTGTCAGAGTGGAATTAGGAAAAATTTTCATCATATACAATAAATCCTAGGAATAATAGCTTATAAAGGTAGCCTCATTTTAATATCATTGGCAAATTTATGGATTTCCTAGGCATAATGTTGAAAATCCAGAATTTTTTTCAAATTCTTACATATTCGTTACTTAAGCCACACCATTTACTAGTAGTAAGCTATTCATTTGAATTTGATTGTCAACCTCTTTGAGTTAAGGGATTGTATTTGAATAGGGGTTAATATCAAATATGTACCCTTAACTCAAGAACATCTTTATCTTTGGTTTTATTAATTTTTCCTGTCAAGCTCCCTGAAAGAATGTTACTGGTGTGGTGGTATCAGATAACCACTGGATTGCTAACTGTAAGACTGGCAGTTCAAACCCACCAGCTACTCATCAGAAACCCTATACAGGCAACAATTGAAACTGCTATGAGTTGAATTTGACTCTATGGCAATTAACAATAACAACATCAATCTTTAGTTGAAAATATTCTTATTTCTTATTGAAAATTCTAAGGATTTGAATGTTTTTACATAGGTTGAAAATTATCCATGAAGCACAACAGAGTAATTCTTAAATATATTAGTTAATTCCAGGGTTTTTGACTTCCTAGATGCATTAATTTCACTTGTTTGTTATTAGAAATATCAGTAACATGCACAAATTACAATATAAATATTGGTGGATTTAGTATTAGTGTTAAGAGAAAACTGGAGACACTGCTCATAATAAATGAAACACAAAATAGTGAGAATATGAAAGCTGAATAGCAACAAAAATGTATTAACCATTTGAATGTGCATTGATATAAAAGAAAAAAAATAATTTAATGAGAACCCTTTCTATGCACACAAGGTTGGCAGTTGAAATCCATTAACTGCTCTTTGGAAATACTATATAAGGTCACTTTGATTCTTTTAAGAACAACATTCTCTGCTAGTTTTCTGCTAGACATAAAATTAGACTTTTCATCTATATTACCTTCTGGTGAGCTAAGCACTATTTTACATAATACTTTTCCAGAGTGAAATATATCGTACTTGGAAATATTAAGTAGTTTGCTTAAGTTCATGCAGGCAACAAGATGGAGCTAGGATTGGAATCAATTATGCTTTTCCCACCATACTTTTTGATAGCTCCTTTCACAGAAACGTAAGTTAGAGTTTACATCAAAAAATTTTAAATCTAATAAAGAAATATGGCATACACATAAGGATGGAAATAAGTAATGCAGATTACAAGTGAAGAATTTTAAGTTGTGTTAGGTATGTCATTTGCTTGTCAATTCAGAAAATGGATGTCAGTGTAACCTGGGATAGTTCATCATGAAGTACCATCACAAATTAAAGGTGTTTGAAGGGTGAAAAAATGATTTTATGGAACTGTTTGTGAAAATGAGGGTAGAGAATGAGAGAAATGAGGATGTCGTTGTTATTATTAATTTCAGTCAAATCAGTTAAATTCATTGCGGTCATATGTATAGCAGAAGGAAACATTGCCCAGCCCTGAGACATTCTCATTATTGTGGTTATGCATGAGTCCATTGCTCCTGTCTCTGTGTCAGTCCATTTCATTATTTGTCTTCCTCTGTTTTGCTGACCCTCCAATTTACCAAGCATGAAATCCTTCTCCAGGGAATTGTCTCTCCTGATAATATGTCTAAACTAAGAGAGCCGAAGTCTCTCCATCTTGAATTCTAAGGAGTATTCTGACTATACCTCTTCTAACACGGGCTTTTTTATTTTTCTGGTAGACCATATTATTTTCAATAGTCAACTCCAACAGCATAACACAGATATCATGAATACAAGGCTATTGGAAATATCATGACTGGGTCAGGTACACAATAGACCTCAAACTGACATCCCTGCTCTTGAACACTTGAAAAGATCTTGTGCATCAGATTTGTCTAATACAACCTATCATTTGATTTCTTTAACATTGTTTCCGTTAGTGTTAATCATAGATTCAAGCAAAATGAAGTCCTTGACCACCCCAATATTCTTTCATTTATCATTTTATCATTTACTGGTCCAGTTGTGAGGGATTTTGTTTTCTTTACATGGTATGTAAATATGGAGACCATACTGAAGACTGTGGTCTCTGATATTCATCAGTATTTTAAGCCCTCTTCATTTTCAGCAAACAAGATTATAAAACCTGCATAAAACAATAATGTTTTATTGTCAATCTTAATGCCATGTTCTTCTTCACATAATCCAGCTTTTGAACTATTAGCTCAGAAAATAGAATGAATACATTTGGTGAAAGAATACAACCCTGGTCCATACCTTTCCTAATTTTAAAACTTTCTTTGTTCCCTTGCTCTCTTTGAACAACTGACTTTTGGTCTATATACAGGTTCCTCATTCTTTATAATGTTACTCATAGCTTGTCATGATCAACACAGTCAAAGCCTTTACATAGTCAATAAAGCACAGGTAATCATCTTTTTGGTATGCTCTGCTTTCAGCCAAGATCCATCTGATATCTGCAATATCCTTCATTCCATGTCTATCTAAATCTCGCTCGAACCTCTGGCAGTGTCCTACAAATGTACTTTTGCAGCTGATTTTTAATTATCTCTAGCAAAAATTTATCTGCATATGATGTTAATAATATTGTCCAATGATTTTTATATCCCATTGTTCACATCTTTGTTATAAGAACAAATATGGATATCTTCCAATCAGTTGGCCAGGTAAATTTCATAGCATAGATAGGTGAGTGCGTCAAGTGCTGCATAAGTTTGTTGAAATATTTCAATTTGCATTAATTACATGAATTCCCAGAGCCTTGGTCTTTCCCAATGTCCAGTGCACCTTGGACTTCCTCTGTTAGTACCACTGGCTCTTGATAATAATACACTACCTTTTGAAATAGTACAGTGACTCTGTGTATTCTTTGCATTTTCTTTTGATGCTTTCTGCATCATTCAATATTTTGCACATAGAATCCTTAGATATTGCAAATTGAAACTAGAAATTTTTTCTTTAGTTCTTTCACCTTGAGACATGCTGAGCATATTCTTTGCTCTTGGTTTTGTAATTTAAATGCACATTTCATTATAATACTTGACTTTGTCTTCTCAACTTGCCCTTTGAAATTTTCTGTTCAGTTCTTACATCTTCATTTCTTCCTTTTAGTTTAGCATCTGTATGCTGGAGAGCAAGTTTCAGAGTCTCTTCTGACATCCGTTTTGGTCTTTTCCATTTTGCTTGTCTACTTGGGAGCTTTGGCCTTCTACTTGTATGATGTTCTTGATGTCATCCCACAACTCTTCTGGTCTTCAGTCTTCAGTGTCTAATACATCAAATCTGTTCTTGAGATGATCTTTAAATTCAGGTGGGATATGTTCAAGGTCATAGTTTGTCTCTTGTGGACTTGCTTTATTTTCTTCAGCTTTAACCTGAACTTGTATATGGGCAGTTGATGGTTTGTTCCACGATATGCTCCTGGTCTTATTTTGGTTGATGATATAGAACTTTTCCATCATCTTTTCCCATAGATGTAGTCAATTTGATTTCTGTGTATTCTATCTGGTGAGGTCCATGTGTATCGTCGTCTTTTATGTCATTTTAAAATCATTGGTCTTGCAATGATTCTACCATAAGATCTCCATTATAATTTCTGCCACTGAGGCCATATGAAAATT
>NW_006408638.1:1799286-1800171 GCF_000296735.1 Chrysochloris asiatica
GGCACTGACTCATAGCGACCTTATGCACAGCAGAATGAAACAATGTCCAATCCTGGGCCAACCTCACTACTGTTGCCACACTTGAGTCCATCGATTCTGCCACCTGGCCAATCCATCTCATTGGGGGGTCTTCCTCTTTTTCTATGACCCTCCATCTTACCAAACATGATATCCTTCTCCAGTGACTATTCCCTCCTGACAATATGTCCAAAGTATGAGAGACAAAGTTTGGTCAGGGGAAAGTAATTTACTGGCTAGAGGAAGACACATTTTAGCTTGGGTGATGTTGTTGTTAAGTACAGTTGAGTCGGTTCCGATCCATCGTGACCCTGTATAGGGTTTTCGAGGAGCAGTTGGTGGACTTGAATCACTGACTTTTAGTTCAAACTGACTTTGCAGTCCAATGCATTAACCCACAGTGCCACATCAGCTTGGGTGATGGGAAGAGCAATATACAAGAAGAGGGAGGGTGGGAGAAGAATAATGAAGGCAGGTGAAGACAGAGAAAGATATGCTATTAGCTAAAGGAGACAGACATAAATAGTGATGTATACAACTCTGGAACAACAGTGTTCGGTGAGTAGATACATGGCTTGAGACCTAGGCTGAATGTGTAACGAAGGAAGAGTAAAACATGTATATATATTGATGTCCCACAAATATATAAGAGCTTGAAAGAGAAAAAAAGACATTCTTGAATTGTTGTCAGGTGTGCAAGGAAAGGGAGAGTATTCCACTAGCTATAGGGTAAACACATGCTAACTCGGGTGAAGGAAAGGGCAATACACAAGAAAGGGAAGGGGAATATATAACAATAGGAAGGTTGGCAGAAGTATGATGAAGATCAATTTCAGTGATAAAATGATTAGAAGTACCTTAAAACTT
>NW_006408638.1:1801801-1803048 GCF_000296735.1 Chrysochloris asiatica
TTAGATGAACCTGGAGGACATTATGCTTAATGAAATTAGTCAATTACAAAAGAACAAATATTGTTTGAGGCCATTATTGTAAAAGCTTAAGAAAATGTTTCCAGACTAAAAGAAATGTTCTTTTATAGTTTCCAACAAGGGTGGGAGGGAGAGGAAAGTAATTCACTGGCTAGAAGGTAGACACATGTTAGCTTGGGTGATAGGGAGAGTAATATACTAGAAGGGGGAGGGCAATGCACAAGAAAAGGGATAGTGGCAGAAGAATAATGAAAACAGGTGAAGACACAGAGAGGCATGCATGGGTCAAAGGGGATATATGTAAATAGTGTTATTTACACAACCCTGGAAAAACAGTGTTATGTGAGTACATAGATTGAATGTGTAATGAAGGAAAAGTGAAACATGTATATATTGATATCCCAAAAATATATAAGAGCTTGTAAAAGAAAGAAGAGACATTCTTGAATTATTGTCAGGTGTGGGAGGGAAGGGATAGTAGTCCATTGGTTGTAGGATAGACACATGTTAACTTGGGTGATGGATAGGGCAATATACAAGAACAAGAAGGTTGGCAGAAGTATGATGTAAACATACTTGAAGACACAGGGCATATACAAGGGCAAAAGAGGAGAGAGGTAAATAGTGATATATATACAACCTTGGAACAATATTCTGTGGTTATGGGAGGAAGAGTAGAATGTATGTGTGTATATATATGCCTATATATGTATATGTGTGTATACACTTATATGTCCCACAGACACACAAGAGTATGAAAGAGTACATGAATATTTACCTTTCCTGTAAACACAACTGTGAATATGGTGAAGGATATAGTGGCCAAAATGATGAAAACTTCTTAGCTGTTATCAAATACCTTAAGGCAATGAGTAGCTGAGGCTGGGGGCTCTGGACCATAGTCTCAGGGGAAACCAAGGTCAATTTGTCTAACATAGTCTAATGTAGACTCCTATATTGTTGAGTAGTATCTGGGATATTAAAAGTTCATGAGTAGCAATCTAAGGTTCAGCAATAAGCCTCTCCATGTGCAGAAGAAAAAAGAGTGATGATAATTGATGCACTTGGAGTCCATTAGTCAAATGGACTAATGCAATATGTGAACATCAGTCTCCCTAACTCTGAGGCCAGAAGAACTAGATGGTGCCCATTTACCACTACCAACTACTCTGCAAGGGATCACATCAGAAGGTCCTGGATACAGCATCGTAATGTGTGGAACAAAACTT
>NW_006408638.1:1804323-1818455 GCF_000296735.1 Chrysochloris asiatica
AAAAAAAAAAAAGAATGGATGGGAAGGTGGGTGGAATGGAAATAGCCATAGGGAGTAAACTGGGTGACTATTTTCCACAGAATGGATTGCAATCATTGAGATGAAGCAAACTATTATTTGTTGAATGCAAAACTGATTATCTTGTCTGTAAACTTCACTCAATTCACAATAAAAAGTAAAAAAAAATCCCCAAAAACCTTATGTTAGAATCGTTTGGGATTACATTATATCTATAGATCACCTTAGGTAGTATTGGAATTTCAATAATGTTAAGAATTTCTATCCATAAACATGGTATATTCTAGTTATATAAGTCTACTATGGTTTCTTATAGTAGTGTGTTGTCGTTTTCTTTGTATATGTCTTTTGTTTCTCTGGTTAGATTTATTTCTGAGTAATTCATCTTTTGGGTGACTATTATAAATGCTTATTTTCCTGATTTCTTTTTCAATCACTCTTTATTAATGTGAAGGAATTCTACATAATTGTGTATGTATGTTAATCATATACCTCTCACTTTGCTGAATCTTTCAGTGAGCTCCAATAATTTTCTCACCAAGTATTTTATATTAAAATAGGATCAGATCTTCTATAAAGAGTTGTAGTTCTGCTTTGCCTGTTTGAAATCTTTAATTTCCCTTTCTTGCCTTCTAAATCTGGTTATGATTTTCAGCACAATATTGAATAGAAGTGGTGATAAAAGACATTCTTGCCTGGTTCCTGTTCACATGGATAATGCTACCAGTTCCTTTCTATTCGAGTAATATTGGAAGTTGGTTTTATATGTTTATATTTTCCTTATTCATCGTCCAACTTTCACATGTATCTGACTCTTTTGAATGTACCATGACTTGGGTCTGGCTCATTCTAGTCCTCAAACTGACATCTTTGCTCTTGAACATTATGGTGCAGATTTTAATACAGCACTTGATTTCTTGACCATTGCTTCCATGAATGTTGATTGTCGATCCAAGTAAAATTAAGCCACAAACAACTTCAATATTTTCTCCACTTATTATGATGTTATTTATTGGTCTAATTGTGAAGATTTTTGTTTTCTTTACATTGAGGTGCAATACATACAGAAGTCTGTATTATTTGTTCTATATTAGTATTTTAAGTCCTCTTTGCTTCCTGAAAGCAAGATTATATCATCTGTGTATCATAGGTTGTTAATGAGTCTTCCTCCAGTCATGATACTATGTTCTCCTTCATATAATGCTGCTCTGGTAGTGTAGTGGTTACGAATCGGGCTGCGAACCTTAAGGTCAGCGGTTCGAAACTACCAGCTGCTCCGCGGGAGAAAGATCAGGCTTTCTACTCCCGTAAAGATTTACACCCTCGGAAACCCTGTACAGGGTCGCTATGGGTCGAAACCGACTCGACGGCACTTAACAACAACAACACAGAATTAATAAGTATAATAAATGGATAAAACGTTCACATACCTTTTCTGATTTTAAACTTTTCAGTATCCCATTTTTCTGTTTGATTAACTGCCTCTTGGTTTACGTACATGTTCTTCACAGACACAATTAAGTGTTCTGGAGTACCTATTTTCACAATGTTATCATGATCCACATAGTTTGTCATGATCCACATAGTTGAAAGCCTTTGCATCAGTAAAACATAAGTAAATGTATTTCTGATATTGTTGGCTCTTATCCAAGATCTATTTTTCATCAGCAGTGATACTTCTCACTCCATGTCTGCTTCTGAATGTGGCTTGAATTTCTGGTAATTCCCTGTTGATGTAACTGTTTGAATTATCTTTAGGAAATGTTTACTTTTATGTGATATTAATGATATTGATTGAAAATTTTCACATTTCATTGGGTTACCTTTCTTTAGAATGGGCACAAATATGGATCTCTTCCAATCAGTTGGTAGGTCTTCCAAATTTCTTGGCAGAGATGAGTAAGCGCTACCAGTGTAGCACTAGTTTGTTGAAATATTTCAATATGTATCCTATCCATTACCTTGGTTTTACTCCAATGCCTTTAGTGCTACTTGGACCTCTTGATCATATGCTACCTCTTGAAATTGTTGAACACTGACCTTTCATTTTTAGAAAAGTGACCCTGTATTTCCTTTCATCTTCATTTGATGCTTTCTGCATCATTCAATATTTTGCCTATAGAATCATTCAATATTTACTTTTTTCTTCAGTTCTTCCAGCTTAACAAATGTTGAGTGTTCTTCCCTTTTGGTTTTCTAACTCCAGGTCTTTGCACATTTCATTATAGCATTGATTTTGTCTTCTCAAACTGCCCTTTGAAATTTTCTTTTTAGCTCTTTTTCATCCTTATTTGTTCCATTCACTAGAGCAAGATTCAGAGTCTCTCCTGACACCATTTTGGTCTTTTTCTTTCTTTCTTTCTTTTTTTTCCAGTCTTTTAAATTATCTTTTCCTTTCTTTTTGTATGATGTTATTGATGTTGTACCACATCTCTTCTGGTCTTCAGTCATTAGTGTCTAATATATAAAACCTGTTACTGAGATAGTCTCTAAAATCAGGTGGGAAGTATTTAATGTTGTATTTTGGTTCCTGTAGACTTGTTTTAATTTTCTTCAGCCTCAGACTGAATTTGCATATGAGCAATTGATGGTCTGTTCCAGTCTGCCCCTGACGTTGTTTTAACAGATGATAGGAACTTTTCCCATATCTCTTTCAACAGATGTAGTCATTTTGATTTCTGTTTATTCCATCTGGTTTGGTTTATGTGTATAAGTCATTTTTTATGTTGTTTAAAAAAGGTATTTGCAATGAAGAAGTCATTGACTTTGCAAAACTCTATCATGTGAGCTCTAGAATTTTTTTCTGTCACCAAGGTCATATTATCCAACTACAGATTCTTTCTCTTTATTTCCAAACTTTGCATTCCAATGAGTTCATGCTGAGTCATAGTGATTGTGATGTCGTGAATTATCTAATGTCTCTTCTAGCCATAGTCTGTAACTCCCACCAAATGTTTCTGCCCTGCTGGGTCTGAAAATGGGAGAGACTAGAAGTAGATACCAATAAAATAATTGGATTCTGCTGTGAATGGTAACAGAATATATTGAAATTGTAACTTGAAACTATTTTGGGTTTAAATAAAATGAGCCATCTCATAAGATGGAGTAGCATCTCATTACTGTCAAAGAAGAAATTCCAGGAGTGGAGTGCTTCCTTTGTACCTGAGATCCCTTCATATTGAACGTCTTTGACCCTGTGTCAGAAAACTTAACATAGGAAGAGTGGCAGAGGAGCAGCAGAAGAAGCAAGAGTGAGAGCACAAGTGGACTTCCTAGCCTAAGGAGCAAGTAAAGTTGAGAGAAACTTTGACCAGGATGCTTGCTTTAGAGTTGGTTGCCTCATGACACTTAGGTTTTGGAACTCATTTTGCTGACCCACTGAGCTGGAGCTGAGTAACCTAAGGCTGAGGCATATGGTGGAGAGGTGTTTCCTATGAGTGTTTACCAGCAGCTAACTGGAACAACCTTACCATGAATATTTCTGACACCGAAGTATACTGTTAACTTCCCTAATAAACTGCATAACTATGAGTATGGTGTTCACGTTCTGAATGGCCACTGTAATGCATTATTAAACCCAGTTATTTTGAAAGGGCTGTGGGAGAATGGTTGGTGCCACATACTACAGCAACCCTATTTCAAAGTGAAAGCTTTTGGAAACAGACTGAAACATATTTATCCCTCAGAATGACTTATTATTATAACTTGACAAACTGGTGTCATTATGAAATTGCATACAAAAATCTATTCTAGGGTCCAGAAGATGATATTGGCAGCTATAGTGGGCATCTGGAATCTTTCTTTACATTTAGGTAATGAATATTTTCATCATTTTCTATATGTGAATCAATAGATTCTTTCACGACTTTCTAAAATGTCCAAACATTAACTTTACTTAGGTGGCATTTTGTTTATTTGCTAGGCCCTTCCTCAAGTCAGTCTTAGGTACAAGTCATCCTGTATTGGCTATAGCAGCGCCGTCTAGGGGACAAACTCAATAAACAGAATTTCACTTTTATTTTTAAAGTAAAAATTCTGAATTATAAAATACTGTTGCTCATTGTTAGATGCCATAGAGTGGTTACCCACTCATAGCAACCCAATGCACAACTGAATAAACACTGCCTGGTCCTGGGCCAGCCTCACGATAGTTGCTAAGCCTGAATCTATCACTTCAGCAACTGTGCCAGTTCATCTCATTGGGGATCGTCCTCTTTTTCGCCAACCCTCCATTTTACCAAATATTATATCCTTCCTCAGTGACTTGTTCCTCCTGATAATATATCTGAACTATGGTAGAGGAAATTTGGCTATCCTGTCTTCCAAAGAGCACTCTGGCTGTATTTCTTCGAACACAGATTTCTTTGTGTTTTTGTTTTGTTTTTTGCAGTATGTGGTCCTTTTAATAATCTCTTCCAACACCATAATTCAAAGCATCAATTCTTCTATGGAATTCCTTACTCACTGCCCAACTTTTACATACATATAAGGTTGTTGAAAATACCACGGCTTGAGTCATGGGTACCTTAGTCCCAAATTGACTTCTTTGCTCTTCAAACTTTAAAATGGTCTTGTGCAGCAGATTTGCCTAATGCAATATGTTTTTGATTGCTTGACTGCTGTTTCCATGCACGTTAATAGTTGATGCAAGCAAAATAAAGTCTTTGACAACTTCAATCCTTTCTTCATTGATAAGGATGCTGTTTATTGGTCCAGTGGTGAGGACTTTTGTTTCTTTATATTGAGATGCAACCCATGTGAAGGCTGTGATCTTTGATCTTTAACAAAAGTATTTTAAATTCTCTTTACTTGCAGCAAGCAAGGTTGTATCATCTGCATATCACAGGTTGTTAATAAATCTTCCTCCAATCCTGATGGCATGTTTTTCTTCATATAACCCAGTTTCTTGGATTATTTGCTCAGCATACAGATTGAATAAGTATGGTGAAAGAATACAACACTGGGTACATCTTTTCTAATTTTAAACCATTTGGTGTTCCCTTGTTCTGTCAGAACAACTGCCTCTTGGTCTACATACAAGTTCTTGATGAGCACAATTAAGTGTTCTGGAATACTCATATTTCACAATGTTGTTCATAGCTGTCATGATCCACACAAAAGCCTTTGTGTAGTCAATAAAGCACAGGTAAACATTTTTCTTGTATTCTCTGCTTTCAGCCAAGATCCATCTGATGTTAGCAGTGATACCTCTCATTCCATGTCCTCTTCTGAAACTGGTTTGAACCTCTAGAAGTTTCTGTCAATGTATGTTTGCAGCATTTTTGTATTACCTTTAGTAAAACTTTAATGGCATGGGGTATCAATGATATTGTCTGATGATTTATGCATTCCATTGGGTCAACTCTCTTTGGAATGGGAACAAATACAGCTTTCTTCCAGTGAGTTGGCCAGGTAGTTGACTTCCCAATTTCTTGGCATAGATGAGAGAGTGCCTCCAGTTTCACATGAGTTTGTTGAAATATTTTAATTTGTATTCTATTGATTCCTGGTGTTTTGTTCATTGCCAATGCATTCAATGCACCTTGGACTTCTTCCTTTGAGATCTTTGGGTCTTAATCATATGCACCTCTTGAAATGATTTTACATGAACTGTTTATTTTTGGTACATTAAGTCCGTGTATTCCGTCCACTTTCTTTTGAAGCTTTCTACATCATTCAATAATTTGCCCAGTGAATCCTACAATACCACAAGTCAGTGCTTGAATTTTTTCTTCATATGCCTCAGCTTGAGAAATGCTGAGCATGTTCTTCCTTTTTGATTTTCTGACTCCAGATCTTTGCACATTTTCTTGTAATATTTGGCTTTGTCTTCTTGACCTGATCTTTGAAATTTTCTGTTTTGCTCTTGGACCTCCTCATTTCTTCCATTTGCTTTAGCATCTCTATGCTGGAGAGCAAGTTTCAGTGTCTCTTTTGACAACCATTTTGACCTTTTCCTTCTTTCCTGTCTTCTTAATGACTTTTTGCTTTCACCTATATGATATTCTTGATGTCATCCCACAACTCTTCTGATCTTCGGTCTTTAGTGTTTAATGTATCAAATCTATTCTTCAGATGATCTCTACATTCAGGTGGGATATATTCAAGGTCATATTTTGGTTCTCATGGATTTGTTTGCATTTTCTTCAGCTTCAGTTTGAATTTTCATATGAGCAGTTGATGGTCTGATCCATAATCTGCCTCTGGCCTTGTTTTTAACTGATGATTTGGAGCTTTTTGCCTTGTATTAGAGCCCTTAAATCTGTCCCTATTTTTCTATTGATGACCTTTATAATTCTGGGATTCAAATTTAAGTCTTTAATCCATGCTGAATTGGTTTTGTAGATGCTTTGAGGTAAAGTTCTTATTTCAATCTTTTGCATATTGATTTCCAGTTTACCAGCAACATCTGTTGAATACAACACTGTCTCTACCCCATTCAATGTAGTTTGGTCCTTTCTCAAACATAAATTGGCTGTATATAAATGGATTAATTTCTGAATTCTCAATTCTCTTCCATTGGTCTATGTATCTTTCGCTGTACCAGGCTGATTTGGCCACCTCAGCCCTGTAGAAAATTTTGAAATCAGGGATTGAGAGGCTTCCAACTTTGTTCTTCCTCTTAAGCAGTGTTTTGCTTGTCCTTGGTCTCTTTCCTTTCCATATAAAGTTTGTAATTGCGTTTCCATCTCTTTAAAGAATGTTGTGGGAATCTTGATTGGTATTGCATTATTTTGTGTAGATTTCTTTGGGTAGCATTGACATTTTCACAATGTAATGTCTTCCTATCCAGGGACATGGTATATTCTTCTATTTTTGTAAATCTTTTTTGTATTTTTAATTTCATTTGTATAGATCCTTTGTTTCTCTGCTTACATTTATTCCTAAAATGTCATCCTTTGGGTGGCTATTGTACATGGAATTGATTTCCTAATTTCCTTTTCAGTGCTGTCATTATTAGTTTTGAGGAATCCAACTGATTTTTGTATGTTGATCTTGTACCTTGCCATTTTGCTGAATCTTTCAATGAGTTCTAGTAATTTTTTGTTTTGTTTTTGCTGAGTTTTGGGGTTTTGTATGTATAAGATCGTATCACCTACAAATAGACTTTTACTTCCTCTTTGCCAATTTGAATACCTTTAATTTCCCTAGCTTTCCGTATAGTTCTGACTAAAATTTTCTACACAATGTTGAATAGGAGTTGTGATAAAGGGCATCGTTGTCTGGTTCCTGGTTGCAAAGGGAAGGCTTTCAGTTTCTTTCCATTGAGAGTGAAGTCTGTTGTTGGTTTTGTATATATGCTCTAAATTGTTCTGAGGAATTTCCCTTCAATTCCTAATTTGTTGAGTGTTTTTCTTCAGAGTAGATGTTGGATTTTTTCAAAAGCCTTTTCTGCATCAATCAATATGGTCATATGTTTATTTTCCTTCGTTTATTATTATTTTTATTTATATGATGGATTATATTGATTGTTTTTCTAATGTTGAACCATCCTTACATCGCTGATATAAATCCCACTTGGTCAACATGTATTATTTTTTGATGTGTTGTTGAATTCTGATGGCTTGGGTTTTGTTGAGAATCATGAGGGATATTGGTCTATAATTTTCTTCTTAGTGATGTCCTTCACTGATTTTGGTATAAAGTTTATGCTTGCTTTATAAAATGTGTTAGGAAGTTTTCCATCCTTTTCTATATTCTGCAATAATTTGAGTAGAATTGGTGACAGTTCTTCCCTGAATGTTTGGTAAAACTCACCAGCATAGCCATGTGTACCTGGACATATTTTGGTTGGGAGTTTTTTTGATGCCATGATCAATGTCTTCCTTTGTTATAGGTCTGTTCAAATTTTCTTTCACTCTGTGTAAGTTTAGGTAGGTTGTGCTCTTCTAAAATGTAACCATCTCCTAAATTTTCAAATTTGTTGGATTACAATTCTTCATAATATTCTGTTATACTTTTATATCTAGTTTTCCTATTGTGATATCACCCATGTGGTTTCTTATGTGTGTTGTTTGTGTCTTTTCCCTCTTTTATTTTGTTAGGTTTACCAATAGTTTGTCAATTTTCTTAATGCTTTCGAAGAACCAGCTTCTTGTCCTCATGATTTTTTTCTATAGTTTTTCTGTTTTCTATCTCGTTGATTTATGCTCTAATCTTTATTATTTTTTTTCTTCTGGTGATTGTAGTTTTGCTTTGCTGGTCTGTTTCTAATTTTTGGAGATGTTGTGTTATTGTGTTGATTTTGATTCTTTTTTCTTTTGGGATGTGTGCATTTATTGCAATAAATTGTCCTCTCAGCACTGCTTTTGCCATTTCCCAGAGATTTTGGTATGTTGGGGCTTTGTTCTCATTTGTTTCTAGGATCTTTTATTTGTTCTACAACCCAGTAGCTTTTCAGCATGGTGTTATTCAGTTTCCATGTATTTGACTTTATTTCCTTGTCTTTCTATTGTTGATTTCTAATTATAAAGTATTTTGGTCTGAGAATATGCTTTTTAATATTTTGATGATTGTAAATTTATGAAAGCTTGTTTTGTGGCCTAAGACATGGTCTAGTCTAGGGAATATTCCATGTGCAATGGAAAGAATGTGTATTGTATTGTTGTTGGATTGAATGAGGTTAAGTTGGTTGGTTGTGTAGTTTAGTTCCTGTGTGTCTTTGTAGGTTTTTTTTCTGGTTGTTCTATTCCTTTTTGAAAGTTGTATATCAAAATTTTCCACTATTGCTGTAGATTTGTCTATTTCTTTATTCAAATCTATTAGAGTTTGCTTTATATATTTTGGAGCTCTTTCATTGGAAGCATAACTATTTATTATGGTTATGTCATCTTGTTCAATTGACCTGATAATCATGAAATAATACCCACCCTTATCTATTATGCTTTTTTTGGGGGGCTTTGATGTTTATTTTATCAGATATTAATTAGTATTATCACTTTTGCTCGTTTTTTTATTGCAATTAGTTTGGATTTTTTTTCCATCCTTTAACTATTAGTCTGTTTTTGTCTTTGTGTATAAGTGTGTGTCTCTTGAAGACAGTATATAGAAGGATTTTGCTTTCTTATCCATTCTGCCACTCTCCATCTCTTAGCTGTTGCATTTAATCCATTGACAGTCAGTGTAATTATTGACAGGCATGAATTAATATCTGTTTTTGTTTTTGTTTTTGTTTTCTGGTACTGTTGGTTTCTCTGTTCTGCATGCCTTCCTGTGCTAAGTTAATGTTTTTTGTGTTCTTTCTTGTCAGTTTCTTCATAGTTTTAATATTTCCATCTTCTTCTTTGATTTTCATTTTCTTGATATATTGTAAAGTATTACTTTTCTTTGAGGTTACCTTATATTCTATTAACATTTTCCGTCATTTAAAACAGTCTTTCTTATCCTGCAATCTACTTGACCTCTGCACCACTTGCATCTGTGTTCGTATGTTTTTACCTTCTTTCACATTGTAATTGTTTTGATCATCGACTGACTTCCCAGATCCTCTAAATTCATTCTTGCCATTTTGTTCTGTTCTAGATACTTCCATAGGTCAATTAATTTTCTGGTGGTGCTGCCAAAATGCGTATCCCTGGTTTTTGTCTGTTCTTGTTGGTTCTCAGTCCAAAGAATACTCTTTAGGATGTTTTGAGGCACTGGTTTGGCTCTGACAAAAATCCCTTAGCTTCTGTGTATCCTGGAATATTTTTATTACCCTGTCATATTTGACATATTTGATTGACAGCTTTGTTAGGTAGGTGATTCTTAGTTGGCATTATTTGTTTCTTTTCAGGGTTTTCTATATCTCTCCCCATTGACTTCTTGCCTGCATGGTCTCTGTTGAGAGGTCAGAACTTATTCTGATTTGCTTGCCTCAATAAGTAACACTTTTTTTTTTATCCCTAGCTGCTTTCAGGAACCTCTCCTTGTATTTGATTTTGGAGAGCTTGATTATGATATGTCTTGGAGATTTTCTCTCATGTCTATTCTTCCTGGGGTTTGTTCAGCTTCATGAATGTTTATCTTTTCATTTTCATGATGTTAGGGAAATTGTATCTAGTTGCATTTCAACTATCTCCTCTGTGGACTTATGTTATTCTTGCTGTTCCAGGATGCCACTAATTCTTAAGCTATTCCTCTTCATATTGTCACACATTAATCTTAGACTTTCTTTAGATTTTTTTAATCCTTTTTTTCCGATTGCTTTTTTATCTTAGAAATATTGAAACATTTGTCTTCCAGCTCACTGGTTCTGGCTTCTGTCTCTTCGATTCTATTTTGCCCTTTCATTGTATTGTCCATTTCTGATATTTTATTATTAATCATTTGGAACTCTTTTTGCAGGTTTTGAATTGTTTCCAATGCTGTAGCTATCCTATTTGATTGTTACTGTAGCACTTTCCTGACTTCTTCCTTATTCTGCTTAAACTCTCTGTGGAGCATTTGGATGCACCTCAATATCATTCTCCTGAATTCCTTCTCAGGCACATCTAAAGCCTTCTCTCCTTCCAATGTGAAGTCTAGGTCTCCCTTTAGCTCATTTGTCTGTTACTCTATCTTGTTTTTGGACATGTGCTGATATTGTCAGTTGTTTCTTGGGCATCTTCAATAATTACATGTGTTTTCAATAATTAGATGAATGTATGTTGATATGTTATTAAGCTCTCTGATTGCCACCAGGTTGATGTGATTAGGAGATGGGTTTCCCTTTTCACTTTTCTTATTACTCAACTCAGAGTAACTCTAGAAGGTTTTAGCTGTCTGTCTGGTGGTGTATAGCAGCTCATGCCTAGATGGTGGCATTTTATAGGGTGTAATTTTAGCTTGGGTACATGACCTCAATTGCTGTCTCTTCTTGGGTGACGTAGGTACAGAAATAGCCCCCTGAAAGTAAAAGGAAGACCATAAAACAAAACAGAAACAGGAAAACAACAACAACAACAAAACAGATTAAATACTAAAGTCTATAATCACAGGAAAAAAACAACACCACCAACAACCCTGTAGCAAACTACAAGTATGACTTTAACGTTCCTCTCTGGGCTTCTTGTCTTCAAGGTCACCTGAGAAATTTCAAGATGCTACTGTCACTCCTTATGACATAACTCAGGATTTAATTTTTGGCCTGTTTCCTTTTTAATATGTCTCTCACCCATTTCACAACTCCTGTCCAGGACTTTTTCCTATTGATAAACAGTTCCTAGTATAGCCATTTTAAAAGACCATTCAGTTTTAAGGAGTGGCTTTCCCCTTTTTTAGGTTCTGCATTCAGTGGTCTTTGATGAGCAGATTCATGCCCATTTGAAGTAGTATCCTCCAGGGGTCAGAGGTTGTCCACTTGCTGAGGTCCTCCCTTTAGTCATCAGAGTGGAGGTGTGCAGGCAGTGAGTGACCAAAGAACTGAGAAAAAAGAAGAATGTCCATACCTTTATCTCAGAGGATTGATTAGACTTCTGTGGGAATGACCCTTTACATGCTTGTTATACCCAAGATGGCCACTCTGGGAGCAGCTGGCAGCTACAGATAAGAAAACACTTGCTTCTGGCTGTAAGCCTTCAAATTTTCTAAATATTCCTTTATATGTAGTTCAGAGTTTGGGGACTGCTCCCTGAACCTGCTTTGTCCAGTATTTTTTTTTTTTTTTGCTTTGTGCAGTGGCTGTGGAATTCACTGCACTTGTGCCTATTCCATGATTTAGTCCCAGGTAACTGCTTTTTAAAAGAAAATCATGGAACACAGATAGAATTTTGAAACCATATTTGGAATGTTTCACATATCCTGATAGGAATATTGATCAAAATATATGAATTATATATTTTTTAAAACTGTCATATGCATACATTGCTAAAGGATTGGAAACAGAATTGTCTCATTTACATTAAAATCTTTCAAAGATTTTCAGTGAGTTTTAAACATTTTTAAGATAAAAATTCAAAACTTTCTGCTTAATTTGGAGAGCAGCTGATTGAAATCCAGATATATGGAGGTTTAATAGCAAACAGCAACAAAACCTTTTTTTAAAAGCAGACTATGATTTAATAAGGAATCCTGATAGCATAGAGGGTGATGCATTGGGCTGCTTTTAACTATAAGATCAACAGTTCCAATCAACCAGCTGCTCCATGGAAGACTGATAAGCATTTCGTCTCCTGAAAAATTTATAGCCTCAGAAAATGTATGCAGGGTTGCTTCAAGTCAGCAATCGCTCAGTGGCACTCAGCAGCAGAATTTAAAATGAATTGACATACTTAAAATTATACATATTCTCAAGAATGTACTACTTTTTAATTAAGATGTGTTTGTGAGGATAGGAGAATCTACTTGTATATGCAATTTTGTGAATGATTTGGCTGTCTAAATCTGGAGCTCTAAGAGCTTATGAATTATTTTTAACTATCTATACAGCTTTCTTCTCTTTCCACTCCTACCCTGGACCACTCTTTACCAATAATTGATGAAGTGACTTCTCTTTTAAAAACAATGGGTAATTATTTGTTATAAACACTGGATAAATGTTGAATTGAACTGATATTTTAGCAAATAAATCAATACACACTTATTATGGGTCTTCATTATCTGCAACTACAAGAAGTTCACTGTGAAAGTTGGTGGTCTGCTTCATGAAGGAAATCATACCTAATATAAAAGATGAATAGAACTGGAATAAAGGAATACATGGAAGAGCACATTGCAGATAAATAGTAAATATGAGTAAACATTCTGAAACAATACTGAACCTGAATACACAAAGGAATAGATGCTGTTTTTGTTGTAAAGTGCCATCAAGACTCAGCAACCTTCTGTAACATTTCCAAGGTGGAGTTTAACTGGTAGAGATTAACCTCAGACCTTGTGGCTAACAACCCAGTGCTTATCTTACAGTGTCAACCTAGGAATAAATAAGTAATGGATATGTCTCTGGAAATGGTAGAAAATGATAGACAATAAAGTCCTAGCTCACATAAGGGTAGTCTAAGGAGCTCATATCTGTGCACATGCATAGTAGAACCCTCCAGGGGTGGGAGTGGGGTATCCATTTGCTCAGGTATCCCCTCTAGTTACCAGAATGGAAGTGTGCAGTCAGTGAGAGACCAATGAACAATGGACAATACCAAAAAAATGAATGCCCACAGACACCAAAAAAATGAATGTCCACTATGCATGCACACAGATCTCCTCCTTGAAATGTAACGTGACAGTTTTGACATAAAACCAAACAGCCACCACTCATCTGTCTCTCATACTGTGGTGGCTTGTGAGTTGTTGTGATTCTGAGGGCTCTGTCACCGGTATTTTAAATAACCAGCAGGGTCACCCATGGGGGACAGGTTTCAGATGAGCTTACAGACAAAGACTAGGAAGAAAGAGTGACAAACTACTTCCGAATCTTTAGTCACTGAAAACCTTATGAATAGCAGAGAAACATTGTCAGATACAGTGCCGGAAAATGAGCCCCTCAGGTTGGAAGACACTCAAAATGTGACTGGGGAAGAGATGCCTCCTCAAAGTAGGGCTGACCATGATGATATGAATAGAGTTAAGCTCATGGGAGAAAAGCCCACAGAACCTTCATTTGCTGATGGGTCACAACTCAAAATGAAGAGAAACAGCTGTAAACATCCATTGAAAATAAGAACATGGAATGCACCAAGTATGAATCTGGGAAAACTGGAAGTTGTCAAAAATGAAATGGAGTGCATAAACATCAATATCTTAGGCATTAGTGAGCTGAATTGGACTGGTATGGGCCATTTTGAATTTGATAGCTACATGGTTTACTATGCCAGGAATGATACATTGAAAAGGAATGGTGTTGCATTCATCATCAAAAAGAACATATCCAGATCCGTCATGAGGTACAATGCTGTATGTGATAGGATAATATACATGTGCCTACAGGGAAGTCCAGTTAATACTACTATTATTCAAATTTATGCACCAATCATTAAAGCCAGTGAAGATGAAATAGAAGAATTCTATCAACTTCTTCAATCTGAAATTGATCAAACATGCAATCAAGATGTATTGATCATTACTGGCTATTGGAATGCAAAGGTTGGGAGCAAAGAAGAAGGATCAGTAGTTGGAAAATATGGCCTTGGTGATAGAAATTATAGAATTCTGCAAAACCA
>NW_006408638.1:1820599-1823883 GCF_000296735.1 Chrysochloris asiatica
GGACATTGTTTTGTTCTTCTGTGCATAAGGTTGCTATGAGTCAGTATCAACTTGATGGCACCTAACAACAACAACAACAAGGAGCTCGTATGCAAGTTCAGGCTGAAGCTGAATAAAATTCCAACAAGTCCATGAGTGCCAAAATATGGCCTTGACCATATCCTATGTGAATTTAGAGATTTTCTCAAGAACAGATTAGATATTGGACACTAAAGACCAAACACTAGAAGAGTTATGAGGGATGACATCAATAAAATCATACAGGAAGAAAGCAAAAGGTCATTAAGAAGACAATAAAGAAGGAAAACACCTAAATGCATGTCAGAAGAGGCTCTGAAACTTGCTCTCCAATGTAGAGATGTTAAAGCAAATGGAAAAAAATGAGGAAGCAAAAGAACTGAACAGAAAATTTCAATGGTCACCTGGAGAAGACAAAGTCAAATATTTTACAAAATGTGCAAAGACCCAGAGTTAGAAAGCCAAAAGGGAAGAACACACTCAACATTTCTCAAGCTGAGGAAGCTGAAAAAAAGATTAAATCTGGACTTAAATTATTGAAGGAGTCCTGGTGTAGCACTGTGGGTTAATGCACCGTATTGCAAAGTCTCTGTGAACCGCAAGGTAGGCTGTTCAAGTGCACCAGCAGCTCCTTGGTAACAGGAGGTCAGAACTGACTCCATGGCACTTAACAACAATAATGGACAAAAATTGAATGACCCTAATGCATCAAAAGAAGATGGAATGAATATACACAGAATCACTATACCAAAAAGAAATTGCTGATGCTCAACCTTATCAAGAGGTAGTATAAGATCAAGAGTCAATGGCACTAAAAGAAGAAGTCCAATGTATTGAAAGCCTTGGCAAAGGACAAGGCACCAGGAACTGATGAAATACAAATGAAAATATTTAACAAATTGATCCCATCCTGGAACCACTCACTCATCTATACCATGAAATCTGGAAGACAACTACCTGGCCAACTGAATAGAAGAGATCCATATTTGTGGCTTCCCAGAGTGGTAACCCAATGGAATGAGGAAATTATCAGATAATATCATTAATATTGCATGCAAGTAAAAAATTGCTAATGATAGTCAAAAAACAACTGGAACCATATATTGACAGAGAACTGCAACCATATATTCCAAAACATCAAGCTGGATTCAAAAGAAGACAGGGAATGAGGGATGTCATTGTTGAAGTCAAAAGGATCTTGGTTGAAAGCAAAAATTACCAAAAAGATGCTTATCTGTGCTTTGTTGAATACACAATGTTGTCAACAGCTTGTCATGTGGATCATGTGGATCATGACAAGCTGTTGACAACGTTGTGGTGAATGAGTATTCTAGCACATTTAATTGTGCTCATAAGGAACCTGTACATAGAACAAGAAGCAGTTGTTCAAATAGAACAAGGATATACCAAATAGTTTAAAATCAGGGAAGGTGTGTGCCAGGGTTGTATTCTTTCATCATACTTATTCAGTCTGTGTCTGCACAAATAATCCAAGAAACTGGATTATATGAAGGAAAACGTTGCATCAGGATTGGAGGAAGACTCATTAGCAACCTGCAATACACAGATGATACAACCTTGCTTGCTGAAAGCAAAGAGGACTTAAAATACTTATCGGTGAAGGTCACAACGACAGCTTTTGGTGTGGCTTGAAACTCAATGTAAAGAATACAAAAATCCTCACCACTGAACCAATAAACTGCATCCATAAAATTGAATAAAAGATTGACATTGTCTACTTTGCTTGTTATCAGCCATCAACAGTCTTGGAAGCAGAGGCCAAGAAATGAAACTACATATTATTGCAGTAGGTTAAATCTGCTGAACAAGACCTTTTTAAAGTGCCAAAGAATAAAGATGTCAGTTTGACGAATAAGATGTACCTGACCCCAGCCATGGTATTATCAATAGCCTCATATGCATGTGAAAGTTAGAAAGTGAATAAGGAGGAGAAAATTAAAAGCACCATGGACTGCAAACAGAACAAACAGATCTATGTTGAAGAACTACACCAAGAATGCTCCTTGGAAGGCAAGAAAGTCAGATTTTGTCTCTCAAAATTCAGAAATATTATCAGGAGGGCCCAGTTCCTGGAGAAGAATACCATGTTTGGTAAAATGGAGGTTCAGAGACAAAGAGGAAATCCCTCTCAATGAGATGGATTAACACAGTGACAGCAGTGACATGGTTGGGCATAGTAACAATTGTGAAGTTGGCACAGCACTGGGCAACATTTCATTCTACTGTGCATAGGGCCACGAAGATTTTGTGCTGACTCAATGGCACCTAACAATGATAACAAATGGATCCCTAGAATGCTAAGATAAGGGGCATAGATAAATTTGGAGAGTACAGAAGAGTTCTAAAACAGTTCACGTGCAAAGGAATGTATATAGCATATCTACATTATATAAAAGATGGAGCTGGAAGACCAATTACAAAGCTATCTTGTGATTTATGTGTGAAAATAAGTACACTTTGTGAAACTTGTTTTAAAGGAAGAAGTTTTAGGGTTTGGGTCAGATTCATCACAGAGAGTGAAGGAGATGAATGAATGAGTCCCTAACTGACGACACCATGTTTTTGCCAAATTACTCTTCAAAGTTTAGTTTGTCATTTCCATTTTAAGTAATCAATATGAAAGTTTTTCTTCTATTCAGTAACATTTTCACATAAAGAAGATTAAATAAATAAAGAGAAAGATCCCAGGTTTGTAAAACATCAACAGGTAATCCTTAAATTGCCATTAGAAATTATCATCTGATTTCACCTCAGAATCTCAGAGGCCATCCATCTTTAATTGACATTGTTTAGTTTACTTGTGTTAAGAGTCTCTGCAGAAATACCTAAATGCCAAGAAAATTCCTTTAGACTCAATTCAGAACTTGAACTTTGCCTTGAGGCTAATTACAAAATGTTCATAATTTGTCCCCAAATGTTTCAAAGACAAAAGTTTTTATTCTGAGTTTTAATAACATTAGGTAGTCAATCAGTTCCTGTAAAATCTTTGTCAGTGAATTCAGAATATAAGAACATATTTCAAATTCATTTATATTGAATTATTACTATACAGCAATATGGAGCCCTGGTGTGGCACTATGGGATAAGCACTAAATTGCTAATCACAGGTTTGGCCGTACAAACCCATCAGTGGCTCCCCAGAAGCTCTATTCAGGGTCACTATGAGTTGCCGAACAAGAGGAACTAACTCATCTCTGCCAAGAAATTTGGAAGACAATTGTCTGGCCGACTGATTGAAAGAGATC
>NW_006408638.1:1825132-1836010 GCF_000296735.1 Chrysochloris asiatica
ACTCAATGGCACCTGACAACAACAACATGAGTTGCAACTCAATGGAAGACACCCAACAAAAACATACAGCAATATACAGTATTTCTAGTATTTTTACATTTTATTTATTTGGATTTTCTTTAAATAAATACATTGTGGAAATTCATAATGAGACACACTATTCTAGAAAATTCTGACCTATTTTAAGTCCAAAGGTATCATTATTTCCAATTACTGTTTCCAATGAGGCATAAAGGAAAAAAAGGGCACATTCATTTTCCAGAATAAAGAGGTCAGTGACCCTGGCAGGACCCTTCACACCTTTTCATCTTTTCTTCACCAAATTTCAGGTTTTTTCATAAGTCAAATTAAACCTATTTTCTCTAATATTTGGTCAAAGCAATAAGATATTTTTCTGTGCATTTTGCATGTTATGCTCAGAATGGAGAAAAGGATTTTAGAACTAGATCAGTTAATTAAGAGTCAGCAAATGATGATCATAGACTTTAGTGAGGCTCATTTGCTTTGACCACAATGATGTACAGAGAATCTTTAGATAATGTCACATGGTTTCTGTGTACTGCAGAGAATCTCCCCACAGAAATGCACTGATGACATTTTAAGAAATTCCCTTTAGTACTGGGTGGAAAGTGAACTTCGCAATGTAATTAGTCACTGACTTATCAGTAGTTTCCATGATTTTCATTCTTTTAATCCCAAATGTTTTAGTGACTAAGATTTATAGTCAGGAAATCTATTAGTTCTAACAATATAAGGCAACTGTCAAGTTATCATAAACCATTATCAAATAATTCCAGGTAAGATAAAGACTCTAATTTTCATTTTTCATTCAGTATTGACATCCATAAATATTTATTTCTCAAAAGTTATTATTTTCATGTTTTTAAATTTACACATAATATTTATCTTTTTATCTTTATTCTACTTTGAAGACTGTGGGGAACCTGTGTGAGACACAGTACTGCAGTTGATCCTGATTTGTTGTTGTTGTTAGGTGCTGTTGAGTTGGTTATGACTCATAATGACCCTAAGAATAACAGAGCAAAAAGCTGCCCAGTGTATCACCAGCCTCACAATTGTTGCCGTGCTTGAGCCATTGCTGCTGCCACAGTGCCAATCCACATCATTTGGATTCTTTCTCTTTTACGCCGACCCTCCTCTTTTCCAAGCATGATGTACTTCTCTAGGGAGTGGTCCCTCCTTATAATATGTCCAAAGTCTTGAAATGCTGTCTTCTAAGGACTATTTTGACTTTACCTTTTCTAACATAGACCTGTTTGTTCTTCTGGCAGTTCCTGCTACTAACAATATTCTTATCCAACAACGTAACTCAAATGCATCAATTATTCTATGGTCTCTTACATGGTCCAATATTCACATGCATATGAGGCAACTGGAAATACCATGTCTTGGGTCAGGCATACCTTAGTTCTCAAACTGGTATCTTTACTCTTGAATATTTTATAAAGAGGTCTTGCACATTAGATTTGCTTAATACAATATGTCATTTGATTTCTTGGTTGCTGCTTGCATGAGTGTTTATTGCAGATCCTAACAAAATGAAGTATATGACAACTTTTTGGATTATAAGGTAAATTTTCAAAACATACAAGTAAGGGAAATAACATTATATTAAACAACTTAGGTTTGTGTATTTAAAATTACTTCTAACTGAACTGAATAATCAGATGGCTATATTTCATATTTTTAAATAAAATGTTTAGACAATGTCTTTTTCTTGGTGTTTATGGAAAATTCATTTAAGTATGATGGAAATATGAATCTATTTGTGCATAGAATTTGTATCACCAGCATATCGAATAGAGAAGTCCTACTATGATCACTTAGATAATCAGATCTTCTTTTAAAACAAAATAAAATCTGTTCTAAAAAAATCGTCAGAATATTTAAAGTGTTTTCTCTTTTTAGAAGGATTAGAAAACTAATGTATAAAGAGAAGTTTATTAATTTATAAGCTATTAGAATATAATGCAGAAAATTTTCTAATTTTCCAAACAAATAGAAACATTAGATAAGATTGTACAATATAATTAATGTAATCAATAAATTAATTAGTGTCACTAAACACAAAATTCTACAATTGAAAATCTTGAATTGGCAAATGTATGATATATATTTTTACAAGCTAAAAAGAAGTCAATTTAATGAATAGAAAGACGCAGTTTTCCTCTCAGTTAAAGAGCTTTAGATAATTTCCTTGTAGACACTTCTTCAAAGTTAATAATCCCTTCTGAAGAGGCCAAAGAGGTCACTTATATCATGGCTATTGTTTGTTTTTGTTAAGTGTCATCAAGTAGGATACTGAAAACAAGTTCACTTTCCCAGGTCATAAGGATTGAGTTAAGATTTGAATCCATTCTGCCTCTTACCATAGTTAATTATAGCTCCCGTCACTAAAGTGTAAGTCATAGTAAGTCCCAAATACTTACAATCTAATAAAGTGTTCATACACATATGAAAAAAGATATGTAGATTAATCACAAGAATTCTAGATTATGTTGAGTATATAAAATATACTTAAATGCTCAGAAAGTGGAGAATAGTATGGTTTGGGTTATTTAATTAAAACTTCTTGAAGTAGTATTTTATATAAACAATGTGGCACTATAGGATAAGCATTAGACTGCTAACCTCAAGGTCTGTGGCTCCTCGGAAACCCTATACAGGGTCTGTATGAATCAGACTGACTTTACACCATATAGCAACATGTCTGAAACAAAGGATTGAAAGGATGCAGGTATCTAGTCAAAGTGTCGAATCATATCTGGAGTAATGACTTATAAGAAATAATAGAATGGGCAGGGTCGGTGTTTATGGAAATGAGTGAATGAGGCAATAGAGATGGGAGATAAGGGAGCTGAAGAACTGGTGGACATAGTGCAATAGAAACCTCCTGGTGAATGTGAGAATAAAGGATGGAGAAAAATCAAGTTTCAGAGAACTTTAAATGCCATTCTAGAGAATTTGGATGTATCCTGGAGCCAACAAATATTGAATCTTCCTGGCAGCAGAACATTGCTTCTGAAAATATCGTGATGACCACTGAATTCCAACAAAGATAAACTGATCTGGAAATGATCAGGAGAATGTGACCTTAAGTAAATAATTAAACAATGGGTGGTTCTAACTCCATTGATGGATACTTATATAAATCATAGAACAAACTAAAGAGGATACATATGGATGTTTATCAAATCTCATACTATGGTATTTAATTAGAGTATATTAAAAAAAATAAGAAAAGATCACTAGGGTTTGAAATGGAAAGTATTCAGATAAAGGAGGAAAATATTATTTTATTTATAGTTTCAGAAAATTTGCTCCATCATAGCAGAATGAGTTAGTAGAAATATGAAGATGATATGTATCAATTAACTTATTAATGAAATCAATGCGTTTTCATTTCTTTAGTTTTCCAAGGGGGGGAAAAAAATAGTCCCCTCTTCTATATGTAGTGACTTTTGTGCACTTACTGAATGATAAAATTCACCTATAGCCTACTGTTTTAGGAGTCATGATGTGGTGCTGTAGGTTAATTCGCTGGCCTGAAATGTCAGTTTGAAATGCAAGGTAGCCAGCCGCTCCTTGGAAACCATACACAGGGTTGCTGCTAGTGGAAACTGACTCAATAGCACTTAACAATAACAACATACTGTTTTAAGATATCACTCAACTCTTAAAGTACATAAAATAAGTGTTTGTTCAATGGGAAGATATATATATATAGGAAACTGGATTTTAAGTACACCTTAAGGTTTCTCAATACAAAAAGTAACACATATATTTGAGAATACTAAATCTAGAGTATCCTGTATTTGTTCACCATCTTTCTATAAACTTATGCATACAAACCTTTTCCTAGAATTATCAAAATATTGCTGTAAATCTTAAGCTTCAGCACTTGAAGTCATATCAGATGACACTTTATGGGCACTCATATTCTTATGTAGTATGTATACTTACGACACAGGGGAACTTGAAGATGTGGCTAAAATACCAGTTATCCATGAGAAATTCAAAGAGAAAGTTAGACACAGTCTAAATTTGAATTTTTTTCTCTCCATAGTTCCTACCTCAACAGAGAAAGTACAGATGACTGAGGACAATCATTCCTTGACAACTGAGTTTATTCTCATAGGATTTACAGATCACCCACATTTAAAGACTCTTTTGTTTGTGGTGTTCTTTGCCATCTATCTCATCACCATGGTGGGGAATCTAGGTTTGGTGGTGCTGATTTTCATGGAGCGCTGCCTCCACACACCAATGTACATCTTTCTGGGCAACCTGGCTCTGATGGATTCCTGCTGTTCCTGTGCCATTACCCCCAAGATGCTACAGAATTTCTTTTCTAAGGACAGGTTGATTTCTCTCCATGAATGCATGGTACAATTTTATTTCCTCTGTCTTGCTGAAACTGCAGACTGCTTTCTCCTGGCAGCTATGGCCTATGATCGCTATGTGGCAATATGCAATCCACTGCAGTACCACACCATGATGTCAAAACAACTCTGCATTCAGATGACCATAGGGGCCTACATAGCTGGGAACCTGCATTCCATTATTCATGTAACACTTCTATTAAGGTTAACCTTCTGTGGATCTCACCAAATTGATCACTTCTTCTGTGATGTTCTTCCACTATACAGACTCTCCTGTGTTGACCCTTATATCAATCAACTGATGATACTTATTTTTGCAGGGTTTGTTCAAATATTCACTGTTACTACAGTCCTAATCTCTTATCTTTGCATCCTTTACACAATTTTCCAAATGAAATCCAAGGAGGGAAGAGGTAAAGCCTTATCTACTTGTGCATCTCACTTTCTTTCTATCTCAATATTCTATGGGTCCCTTCTTTCCATGTACATTCGACCAAGCTCAGTTCAAGAAGCAGATAAAGACATACCAATTGCTATTTTTTATACTCTAGTAATTCCTTTATTAAACCCTTTTATCTATAGCCTAAGAAATAAGGAAATAATAAATGCTATGAAAAGATTTATGAAGAGAAATCCTCACAACATTCTGAAACAAATATCACCTCTGACAAATTGATTTTATTTAGAAAAATGTTGTCAAAGTCAAGGATGCTGAGAAAATGGAAAATAGTCAGTCTATATATTAACTATTAAATCAATGAACCATAATTATTAATTCAAATAATAGATAAATGGTTAAATGAGTTCAGAAAGAAGGAATTCTGCTAAAATGCATTTCAAAATCGAAACTACTAGGTTCTCCTAGGAGTGGATTAACTGGTAACTACTAAGGTCATGAGTCTTGGTGTGGTTTGTGGGTTAATGTGCTAGACTACAAAATTTGGTCAAACTGCAAAATAAGTGATTCAAGCTCACCATTTGCTCCTAGGAAACTCTATGCAGGGTTGCTATGGGTCTGAATCGACTCTATGGCACTTAACAACAACAAACTAAGGTTATAACTTTTGTCAGAGTGGAATTAGGTACAGTTTTCAACATAACAAATCCTAGGAATACAAGTCAGTATGTAAAGATAGTCTCCAATTAACATCATTGACAAAGTTATAGAATCTCTAGGCAAGATGTTAAAAATGTAAACACACATTTCAAGTTCTCATTGCTTAAGCCACACCATCTACCAGAAGTAAACCATTATTTGAATTTGAATACTAACCTCTTTTGAGTTAACAGGTTATTTTTAAATATCGATTAATATAAAACATGTACTTTCAAATCAAGAATATCTTTGTCTTCAAAGTCAGTAATTTTTCCTGTCAAGCTCTCTGAAATAGTGCTCTTGTGTGGCACTGTAGAATAAGTACTAGATTGTCAAATACAAGGTTGGCATTTCAAACCCATCAGCTTTTCCTCAGAAACACTATACAGGGCAGCTATATTGAAGGTCCTATGGATCTGAATGTGTTCACCTAGTTTGATAGTTATCCAAGACACATAACAGTGCAATTCCTGAATATATTCTTTAAACCCTAAATAGCATTAATTTACTTTGTATGTTATTAGGAATATCATTAACTTGAATTAATGCCAATATAAATTGTTGGTATAGTATTATTATTAAAAGAAAGCTGGAGATGCCACTTGTCATAAATGATGCAGAAAGAAGTGAAAATCTTAAAAAGCTGAAAAAGAAACATTATTTAATGTGCAAAAATATAAAGGAAAACAATGATTTAATGAGAACCTTCTGTCTGCTAGACACAAAACTAGGCCTCTCATTCATATCACCTTCTGGTGAATTAGGCATCATTTTCCATGCTTTTCCAGATTAAAATATCATATACTTGGAAATATCAATTAGCGTATTCAAGTTCATGCAGTATCCAGAAAGGAAGCTAGGAATGGAATCAATGGTGGCTTTCTTCAAATACTATTTTAAAGTTCCTTACACAGAAATGTAAGTCACAGTTGACCATTGTTGCTGTTGTTAGTGCCATCAAGTTGGTTCTGACCTATAGGGACCCTGTGTAGGGTTTCTGAGGAGCAGCTGGATAACTTGAACCACAGACCTTGGGGTTCAAAACAACTTTGCAGTCCAGAGCATTTACCGAAAGTGCCACACCAGGACTCCATTCATATGTATATGTCAAATTTCCTTATTAAATTTTAACCATTTTAAGGCCTGTCTTTTCAATTGCCAAATCAGGTTTCTAAAAGAAATCATTTCACTCTACAACAACAACAAAAGCAAGAAGATGTCAACGGTTGATGCCTATAAGAAGACAGGTTAGAAGCAATGAGAGTAATTGCAATAACTCAAATATCAGAAAGATAAAGATAACTCTGGTGAAGACTCTAAGGGGATAAAAAATATATATATATATATATTATATATAAATATATGTGTGTATATGTGTGACTATGAAGGAATTTCAAAACGCTTCTTGAAATTGAAACAATCATAGAATTTTTCTACAAACTTTTTGAAGGCCCCTTGTATATACAAATGCATTGTTGTTAAGTACTGTCAAGTTGGTTCTCATTCTAGTAACTCTGTACGGGGTTATTGAATAATCTTCAATTATTCATATTGGTTTTCTATTTATCCCTATTCTTTAAGTTCAATAGAAAGCAGCAGTTATATTTTGAAATATTATTACTATATAAAGTTTCTTAACCAATGAGTCTATTATGCATTGATACTTTTTATTTCCTCAGTCTTTAGGCCCACTTAAAGTCTTAGTAATATAAAGACCTTTTACATCTCTATTTTCCTCACCATACTGAAAAGGAATTATGAAAAATGGTGGAGCAATATTTCCTCCAAATGCAGTGCCTATGTACTCACTGATCTTTTTTCAACTATAAAACTCTTGTTCAGTTGTGTGAATCCAAATAAAGAACAGGACAAAACTGTACTCTTTGTTTAATAACATTGCAATTCTCTGCTTTTTTGTTGCTGTTGAATATTGTTGAATAAAGTCCAACTCATAGTGACCCTATATAATAGCAAAGACTTGTCCCATAAGATTTCTTAGGTTGTAATTTTTACAGAAGCTTATAACCAGGTTTTTCTTCTGCAGAGCAGCTATTTGATTTTGAAACACCAACTTTTCAGTTAGCAGCCTAACACTTAACCAATACACCAACAAAATATCAAGTCTAAAGTTTACAAATGAACTATGAAGAAATAAATGTTTCTCAAGTAAAATACCCTTATTTTTAAAAAATCAATTTCTATTTAAACAAATCAGAACACCTAACTGGATATCTTGCACAAAGAATATACACAATAAAATTTTCTATTGAAAATATGGAAAAAGTGAGAACTTTATAAGAATGTATTATAAGAAATATGATTGATAAAATTTGAATCTTTAGTAAGCCCTTTAATCAGTGAGTTCAGCATTCAACTGCTAACTGCAAGGTCAGTGGTACAAGACTATCAGTTAGTCTGTAGAAGAAAGATAAAGCTGTCTGTTCACATGAATATTTAGTTTTGTAAACCCTTAGGATAGATTCTACTTTGTCTTTTAGGGTCATTAGGACTTAGAATAGATTGGATGGCAGTGGGTTTTTGTTTATTTTTTTAATTTGTTTTAAACACATAGTTAATTTGTCAGAATATATCAAGACAAAAGTAATAGTTCAATCGCATCTACTAGTGTATTACCACTTTAAAAATATTCATTGAATGGCTGAGTGGCATTAGAACTATCATTACAATGATAGCATTTTGGGAACTAGTTTTTACACATGTAAAGAATAAAGCTTAGCATCTCGCTTAAAAACCTTCAAAACACCAAGCCATTTCTAAGTGAAATAATTCTTGGCAACCTGCTTTGTAAGAATTTTATATTCAAAACTTATCTGTGAATAAACAATATAAAAATTTTTATTAGATAGTGTAAAAGTTACTATTTCTCTACTATAAAATCATCTTAATGTAATTATAGTCACTTTTAAACAAAGCTTTAGAGATGTAACTAATATTTACATATTGGTCAAAGTACAGAAAAATATATTTAACAATTGATTTTCACAATAAATGGAAAGAAAAAAAATTCCAATATGAATGATCTTCCATTTTTATTCTCACAGAAAAATTTCAGTGATAAAGCATAGGTGGAATCCTGATCCCCATCCAGAATTTATAGAGGTAGGAAATTTCCACTTGAAAGGACAAGCAGACCATCCTGGAGCAGCTAGAGGAACAGAAGATACTTGTTGAAAGAAAGGCCAGTAGGAAAAATAAAAAACAGTAACCGCAGTCCAACTGACTACTACAAGAACAAGCAAGTTGTTCCCCTGGGAACCATCAAGGCAAGTGGTCAGGCCCCCTCAAGACAAACCCCCTTCTAAGACTGAAACTCAAATGGAATATGCGAACAGGAATACTTTCTTACTGTTGACCACATTGGTCACCAATAAGGCAAAGCAGGGGAAAAACAGCAATGAAATTGTGAGCTTAGTCTGACCACATTCAAGAGACTCCTGTTAACCTAGATTGAGACCTGGCTAACCAGCAGTATGATGAGACCTAGGGACTCCTGGACCCAGGGGCAGGGACATGGCCCCAGAGGACTAGAGCAGAGTGTGAAGCATCCAGCTGATATGAAATGAGGGGAGGTGTACAAGAACACCCAAACTTGTAGATAGTATCCATCTGACCTGGCATCAATGGCTGGATGAGCAGAACACAACTAGAGGGAAAAAGAAAAGTGGAAAAACATTTTTTTATATAACCAACTACAATAAGATGAACTTGACCTATACTTGTGGATGCATTATGACAAAGGAGTGGACAAATCTTTACAGTGAGGATCATTCCCAGCCCCTGGATACACAGGGCCAACAAGGATGGATAACCTAGACATTGGCTACCCAAAGTTGGGGGCGGGGGGATGCTACAAAGGCGATAAGGGACTGGCTTTCAAGCTTTCAATAGGGAGCATAGTTCCAGAGGGTATGGGGAAAGGTAGAATCTCCACTGAGTTGTTTCCAACCTCTCTGGATGGGGTTGATAAAAGGTGTGGGCAATAGGACTCCTGTGGTTCAATAAGGAATGATTGATATCAGGTCTGAGAGTGAGCGTTGGAAAGGTAAATGTAAATATTTTGTAACTAAAGGAGGGGAGTGGCTGATTTTGCACTCCAGGAGCTGAGATCCCTGGAATCAGCAAGGGAGGGAGAAAAGCGAAGTGCGGGGCCCTGTCCAGAGAGGCAGTGATACCAGGGATGGAGGCAGAGGTGATGATGTGGAGAGAAGAAGCGAATGGGGACTCTGGACTCAGGGAGGGAGAGGGGTTGTGTGCTGGTGGCTGGGGGGCAGGCGGCTGGGGTGCACCTGTTGCTTGTTTGATGATGCATGCAGGGAATTGAAATCATTGGAATGGATTGAAATATGATAGGATGAATGTAAGAATAATGGATAATGTTCTTCCATGTAAACTAACACATAATTCAAAATAAAAACTTAAAAAAAATAATCAGTGTTAAATTACTAGAAGACCCTTAAATGCAAAATGTATTTCTTTAAATATTACAAACTCCCTTTCTCTAATTTATAGCATTTCTTATGACCCTGTCAGGTAAGCACTAGATTGTTAATCACAGGTTGGTGATTTAAATCCACCAGCCACTCCTTGAAAACCTTATACAGAGTTGTTCTTATTGTTGTTAGGTGCCATCGAATTGGCATCGACTCATAGCAACCTTATGCACAGCAGAGTGAAACACTGCCTGATCCCGGGCCAACTCACTACTGTTGCCACGCTTGAATCCAGCGGTGCTGCCATCTCGTTGGGGGTCTTCCTCTTTTTCTCTGACTCTCCACCTTACCAAACATGATATCTATCTCCAGCGACTGGTCTCTCCTGACAATATGTCCAAAATATGAGAGATAAAGTTTGGCCATCTCGGCCTCTAAGGAGCACCCTGGCTTCACTACTTCCAAAATGGATCTTTTGGTTCTTTTGGCAGCCCATGGCACTTTCAATATTTTCCTCCAATGCCATAACTCAAAAGCATCAATTCTTCTATAGTCTTCCTTATTCACTGTCCAGCTTTCACATGCATATGCAGTTATTGAAAATACCATGGCTTGGGTCAGGCACACTTTAGACCTCAAAATGACATCTTTGCTCTTCAACGCTGTTAGAAGGTCTTGTGCAGCAGATTTGCCAGATGCAATACATCCTTTGATCACTTGACTACTGCTTCCATGAGTGATAATAATTGATCCAAGAAGAATGAAGTCCTTGACAACTTTAATCTTTTCTCCACTGGTAAGAATGTTGTTTATTGGTCCAGTGGTGAGGATTTTTGGTTTCTTTACATTGAGATGTAATCCATACCAAAGGCTGTGCTCTTTGATCTTCATCAGTAAATGTTTTAAGTCTTCTTCACTTTCAGCAAGC
>NW_006408638.1:1837164-1839751 GCF_000296735.1 Chrysochloris asiatica
AATGACTTTTTGCTTTCTTCATGTATGGTGTTCTTGATGTCATCCCACAACTCTTCCGGTCTTTGGTCTTTAGTGTTTAATATATCAAATCTGTTCTTCAGATGCTCTGTAAATTCAGGTGGGATATATTCAAGGTCATATTTTGGCTGTCATGGACTTGTTTTCGTTTTCTTCAAGCTTCAGTTTGAATTTGCATATGAGCAATTGATGGTCTGTTCCACAGTCTGCTCCTGGCCTTGTTTTCACTGATGATGTGGAGCTTTACCAACTCCACTGCACTTAAGAACAATAACAGCTGGTCAATCTGCTAATACTGGTGTCTCATTTTGTTGGTACTAAATAGTTTCAGACTTTATTGTACCTTCCTTGTACTTTTTCCATCATGTGGCCTATCGTATGCCTTTTCATGTCCAAATTGTTTTATAACATTAGGCCCATTGAGAGTAATCTGGTAAAAGAGTTAAGATCCTCTTACTAAACATCTTCATTTTTCACAGCTGAGGACTGTTATTGGTACAAATGCTTCTCAAGTAATGCTTATTCCAACATGCCAGGGTTTCTCCCTATATATTGAGCAAGCTGCCGTCTGGGGGGAAGAGTCAATACTAGTCATCAGAGTTTTTCTTGGTAGCATTTTCAGGATCAGGATTAGTATTGTGAAGTATGGTGCTGCAACAACGAAATTGCATCAAAAGTAGAAGTTGGAATAAAGTCTTTAGAGTACTGATTTGTGTAATAGGATGCAGTGGAGGAAAATTGCTCTGAGGATGTTGGGTGGGGGAAGAAATGAAGATTTCAGATGGACAGGATAATAAAAACTCAGCATACAGGTGGTTTAGTATTTTGAAAAACAAATTGGCATTCCTTCAAAAAGTTAAACCTAGACTTACCATATGACCCAATAACTTCATTCTCAGTATACACTCAAAAGAATTCAAAGTGGGGACTCAAGCAAATACTTGTACACTAATGTTCACTTCAAATTAATCACAAGAGCCAAAAGACGACAACAATTTGATAGTTATCAGCAGATGGATGAATAAACAAAATGTGTTACACAAATACAATGGAATACTACTCAGCTAAAAAGAGAATATATTATCACTCATCTGTCATACTGTGGTTGCTTGTGAGTTGCTGCAATGCTGGAAGCTATCCCACTGGTATTTTAAATACTAGCAGTGTCACCCATAGTGGGCAAGTTTCAGGAGAGCTTCCAGACTAAAACAGACTAAGACAAAGGAGAGATGGACTACTTTTGAATGTTTAGCCAATGGAAACATTATAAAATGCAGCAGAACCCTCTATATTATAGTGCCAAAACATGAACCCTTCCAGTTAGAAAGCATTCAAAATATGACTGGGGAAAAGCTGCCTCCTAAAAGTAAAGTTGGCCATAATGACATGAATAAAGTTTGGGGATCTTCATTTGCTGATGGGGCACAACTGAAACTGAAGACAAATAGCAGCAAACATCCATTAATTATTGGAACACGAAGTGTGAATTTAGGAAAATTGGAAGTTGTCAAAAATAAATTGCAACACATAAGGATTGATATGGTAGGTATTAGTAAGCTGAAATGGACTGGTATTGACTATTTTCCTGTAGAGGGGTTGTAGATTTCTCTAAAATTTATAGATTAATCCCTTGTATGAGAAATCATTGCAATTTATTTTCCCCTAGTCTGTGGACCTTCTTTTTACTCTTTTGGTAAAAAATATTGATGCACATATGTGTCTAATTTTCAGGAGGCCCCAGTCATCTATTTTGTTTTCTACTTTTTGTATTTTTATCATGTTTCCAATGTATTGATGCCATGTGTTAGATCCCCTAAGTTTTTCTCTATTTTTCTTTCATTGATGATCTATGTAGTTCTAGGTTATACATTTAGGTATTTAATTCACATCAAGTTTGTGTTTGCATATGGTGTGAGACATGGGTCTTGTTTCACTCTTCTGAAAATGGAATTCCAGTTTTGCAAGCACCAATTGATGAAAGGAAAAGGAAATGGTTGATGTTCAACAATTTCAAGAGGTAGCATATTATCAAGAGCCAATGAGACTGAAGGAGGGAGTCCAAGGTGCATTGAAGGAATTGGCAAAGAACAAGGCACCAGGAATTGATGGAATAAAAATTGAAATATTTCAACAAAGTGAGGCGGCACAGGAGGTACTTACATATATATGCCAAGAAATCTGGATGACAACTATCTAGCAGACTGATTGGAAGAGGTCCATATTTGTGCCCATTCAAAAGAGAGGTGACCCAACAGAATGTGGAAATCATTGGACAATCTCTTTGATATACTTTACGAGTAGTTTTACTAAGGGTAATACAGAAATGGCTGAAAGCATACATTGACAGAGTACTTTCAGAGGTTCAAGCCAGATTCAGAAGAGGACGTAGAATGAGGGATATCATTGCTGATGTTCAATGAATCTTGGCTGAAAGCAGAGAATATCAGAAAGATGTTTACCTATGCTTTATTGACTACACAAAGACTTTTGATTGTGTGGATCATGACAAGCTATGGACAACATTGTGAAGTATGAGTATTCCGGAACACTTAATTGTGGTCATGAGGAA
>NW_006408638.1:1841216-1847757 GCF_000296735.1 Chrysochloris asiatica
GGAAGAAGTACAGCCAGAGTGCTCCTTGGAGGCCAGGATGGCCAAACTTCATCTCTCATACTTCAGACATATTGTCAGGAGGGATTGGTCACTGGAGAAGGATATCATGTTTGGTAAGGTGGAGGGTCAGAGAAAAAAGGGAAGGTCTCCAGCAAGATGGAGTGGCAAAGTGGCAGCATCAATGGGTTCTAGTGTGGCAACAATAGTGAGGTTGGCCCAGGGTCGAGCAGTGTTTCGTTCTGCTGTGCATAAGGTCACTAGGAGTTGGTACTGACTCAATGTTGTTGTCAGGTGCCATCGAGTTGGAACCGACTCATAGCGACCCCATGCATAGCAGAAAAAAACAATGTCCGATCTTGGGCCAACCTCACTACCGCTGCCACACTTGATGCCATCAATGATGCCACCTGGCTGAACCATTTCCTTGGAGGTCTTCCTCTTTTTCTCTAATCCCTCCATCTTACCCAGCATGACATCCTTCTCCAGCAACTGTTCCCACCTGACAACATGTCCAAAGTATGAGAGATGGTACCTAACAACAACAATTGATGAAGAGACTATTTTTCCCCATTTATGTGTTTTGTCCTTTTGTGAAAGATCAATGGACTGTATATGTTGGGTTTCTTGGTTCTGAGTTCTGTTCTATTGCTATATGTATCTTTTGTTGTACCAGTACCAGGAGGTTTTGACCACAGTGTAGTAAATTTTGAGATCAGAAAAATGAGAGGACTCGAACTTTGTTCTTTTTATTAAGTAATGCTTTGCATATCCGAGGTGTCTTTCCTTGCATATAAAGTTCTTATTTAGGTGCATATTGAATCAGTTCTGAGTCATAGCAACCCTGTGTAGGGTTTCCAAGGAGCAGCTGGTGAATTCAAACTGACCTTGCAGTCCAGTACTTTATCCCATAGCTCCACATCATGACTTTTTTACCTCTCTTTAAAGAAAGACATTGGAACCTGGGTTGGGATTGCATTATATCTATAAATGACTTCAGTTACTGCTGACATTTTCTCAATGGTAAGTCTTCCTATGCAAGGTATAGAACTTTTTTTTTCTTTCTTTCCATTTTTGTAGGTCTCTTTTAGTTTCTTATAGTAGTGTTTTGTGTTTCTTTGTTTCCAAAGTATTTCATCCTTTTGGTGGCTATTGTTAATGGTATTTTTTCCTAATTTCCTTTTCAGAACTGGCTTTATTAGTGTAGAGGAATCCATGGGAGAAAGACGAAGCTTTCTGCTCAGGTAAAGACTTACAACCTTGGAAACCCTATACTATGAGCTTGAACCGACTCAGTGTCACATGACCACCACCACCACCATTATTGTTGTAGCACTGTTTATTTCATTCTTCATTTCTATTAGAGTTTGATTTATGTATTTTGAGGCTTTTTCATTGGAGCATATATAGTTGTTATGGTTACGACTCCTTGTTCAATTGATCCTTTAATCATGAGATAATTCCCGTCTTTTTCTCTTATCCTGGTTTTTGCCTTACAGTCTATTTTATAAAAAATTAACACTCCCCTGCGTTCACCGTCTCAGCGCGCTCTCGGGTCCAGCTCGGGGCTCTGCTCGCTGACGCCCTCGCCCGCTGCCATGTACCGCTGCCTGGGCGAAGCGCTGCTGGTGTCCGGTGGGTGTCCGGGGCCGCGCTGCTGGGTTGGGCCCGCTGACAGCCGGCCGCCACCCCACAGCCCAGGCTGGCACAGTGCGCCTGGCGACACTACAGTGAGGCGAGGAGGCGGCCAACTTCTTCAAGATGGTGGAGGGCTTCTTTGACTGCAGCGCCAGCATCATGAAGGACAACTTGGTGAAGGATCTCCAAACCCGCGAGAGCGAGGACCAGAAGCGGAACCGGATGCGCGGCATCAAGCGGAACCGGGTACGCGGCATCCTGAGGATCATCAAACCCTACAACCATGTGCTGAGCCCAGGAAGTCATCAAGGGTTACCGAGCTCAACACAGCCAGCACCGCATGCCCTGCAAGGAAGGTATCTGATACAGCACAAACATGAGTGTAGATGAGTATAGATGAAGTCTCTGATGTGCACTCGTCGATGTGCCATTTGGGGGTGCCATTTGGGGGTGCTAAAGCTGTTGTGAAAATCAACCCCAAGAACTACACTCATAATGAATTGGAAAGGATTACAAAATGGTTCGCCATGGTGCTAGCAAAAAAGGGCTTTATTGGTCCTGGCATTGATGTATCTGCCCCTGACATGAGCTCAGGCGAGCGGGAGATGTCCTGGATCATGGACACCTATGCCAGCACCATAGGGCACTATGATATTAACGCACATGCCTGCGTTACTAGTAAGCCCATCAGTCAAGGTGGTATCCATGGACGCATCTCTGCTACTGGCCGTGGTGTTTTCCACGGGATTGAAAACTTCATCAATGAAGCTTCTGATATAAGCATTTTAAGAATGACACCAGGGTTCGGGGATAAAACTTTTGTTGTTCAGGGATTTGGTAATGTGGGCCTGCACTCTATGAGATACTTAACATCGCTTTGGTGCTAAATGTGTTGGTGTTGGAGAGTCTGACAGAAGCACATGGAATCCAGATGGTATTGATCAAGAGTTATAAGACTTCAAACTTCAACATGGTTCCATCCTGGGCTTCCCCAAAACAAAGCCCTATGAAGGAAACATTTTGGAAGTAGATTGTGACATACTGATCCCAGTGGCCAGCGAGAATCAGCTGACCAAATTCAATGCACCCAGAATCAAAGCCAAGATCATTGCTGAAGGTATCAGCAGACGCACAACTCCAGAAGCTGATAAGATTTTTTTTGGAGAGGAACATTATGGTGATCCCTGATCTCTGCTTGAACGCTGGAGGGGTGACAGTCTCTTACTCTGAGTGGCTGCTGAATCTCAACCATGTCAGCTACGGCCGTCTGACCTTCAAATATGAAAGGGACTCTAATTACCACCTACTCATGTCTGTTCAAGAGAGTTTAGAAAGGAAATTTGGGAAGCACGATGGAACGATTCCTGCTGTACTCACAGCTGAGTTCCAAGACAGGATATCAGGTACATCCGAGAAAGAAAAACTTCGTGCACTCTGGTTTAGTTTACACTATGGAGCGTTTTGCTCCGCAAATCATGCGCATAGCCATGAAGCATAATCTGGGGTTGGACCTGAGAACCGCTGCCTACGTCAACGCCATTGACAAAATATTTAGCGTGTATAATTAAGCTGGTGTGACCTTCACATAGATGCTCCACAGCTGGCTTTTCCACTCTCTTCTCCACCTGTAACTTCTGCAAACCCATCACAAGTTTACATGTAACCACAGAAATCTTTCCCAATTGACTTATCAGATAATGAACACCATTGTCAACAAGTCGATCCAAATCAGCCCCCATAAAGAAAGAAATAAAGGTTAAGTGATCATACAAAAACAGATGAGTGTGAAAGTAGAAATCACCCACACCGTAGGGCCATTTGTGGTATCGTGCCTTTAAATAAAAAGCCTCTTCCATCTGGCTTTGCTTCCCTGCTCTGTAGCTGCATCCCAGCTTGTTAATGACTGCTGTTGGGGAAGAGTAGCCCCATGGCTTTCATTCTTTCACCCCGGCAAGTCTGAGATGGGCTGTCACTTTGACGCATTTATGAAGCAGATTCACGGCATTTTCAGAAGATGGCATGGTCTTAAAGTGAGTTACCGATACTTCACATTGGCAGAATAACTCAATTTTGCAAGTTGCAAACAAAATGTTTCTTTTTATGTGTTTTATTGTTAGAATAAAACAATCACATACTGCTCTAATAACATTGCCTTTAATCATTTAACAAGCCTAACCTTGACTCAAGCAGAGAATGCCTATAAACATAAATGAAAAAGCTAGTATTTTTATAACATAAAACAGTATCATTTATAGCTTATCATTTGTGTATTGTTGCCCAGCAAATATAAAGCCAGATAGAAAGTTATCTTTAAACTACAGATGAGGAAGGCTATTTTTGTTAAGACTGCATTTGCCGACTATAATTATGACACCTAGTCCAAAGAATGCAGCAACCTCCTTATCATGTTCATTTTCTTTTAAGAATTTATCATGTTGGCTAATTGAACAATATAATTCAAATAGCATATCCCAGAAAATTAAATGTTCTGTCTCCCTGTTCGGAGTCTTACTAGTGACTCTGAACATTGCCAATGACCCAAATGGGCCTAGCTTTGTATTCCTGTACTCTTAGAGGCTTCTTTGCCCACAAAAAAATGAACAAAGTCTGACTGAAAACAATCTTGGATTGAGTGTTGTATTGGGAATTGTGTGGCCAGGACCTTTTGAAAAGTAGTGTCCCAATGAAATGCTAGATATTATTTTTGTAATGAATGGTGAGCGCCTTCTTTTTTTTTTTTTTTTTTACACAGTAATATCTTTCAGAAATTTCTAATTACTTTGTAACTGCATGACTTAACCTGGTGATAAAACAGTTATTAAAAATCTACATTTCCCCCCCGCAAAAAAAATTAATATTGCCACCCCTGCTCATTTTTTATTGCCATAGGCTTATACATCTTTCCCATCTTTAATTTTTTTTATATATTTGTGTGTGTATGTGTGTCAGTATGGTGTGTCTCTTACAGACAGCATATTGAAGGATTCTGTTTTTCTTATCTTCAGTTACTCTCTGTCTGTTGACGGTACATTGAATCCACTGACATTCAGTGTATTTATCTGTAGGAATGAATTGATTACCAACATTTTGCTGTGTGTGTTTTTTGTGGTGCTGCCAGTTTCTTTGTTTCACATATTTTTCTGTGCTGAGTTCATTTTGTTTGTTCACTTTCTTGTGAATTTCTTCATTTATGTTGTTTCAGTGCTTACTAAATCCTGGTGTTGTGCTGTGGGCTAATGAGCTGGACTGCAAAGTTGGTTTGAATCCCAAAGTCATTGGTTCAAGCTCTTCAACAACCTTTTCTGTGCTTTGTGTCTTCCTGTTGTGGAATTCTAGTCACCCAAAAGTTATTCCTCTTAACCTCATCTCACGTGAATCTCAGGTTTTCTTTGCATTATTTTTTTACATTTTATTTCTGATCTTTCTTTTAGCTTACTATTATTGAGAGATTTATCTTCAAGGTCACTAATTGGGCTTCTATTGATTCAAATTCACTTCTTTGTCCTTACAATGTGTTTTCCATTTCTGAAATCTTAGTATTAATTTTATGTCTTTCTACTTGCTGGTTTTGTGTTGTCTCTAATCCTTTATATATTTTGTTTGTTTGTTCCTGTAGAGTTTTTCAAAAATCTTCCTTGACCTTTCTGTCAATCATTTTGAGGTACATTCTCTTACATTTTTCCAGGTAGTTCCTTTTTTCCTCAAAAAACTTTTTCTAGATTTGCCTCTTGATGACTTACTTGAACTACTCAGCCTTATTTCTACTTGTGAACAGAAATGGTCTATTGTCGTAGAAATATTTGGTAGTGAAGGTGGTTATGTACTGTGGAGTTAGTTCCAACTCATAACGACCCTGTATAGGATTTCTGAGGTTGTAAATCTTTACGGCAGCAAAATACCTCATCTTTATTCCCTGGATTAGCTGCTAGTTTTGAACTGCTGACCTTGAGGTTACCAGCCTGAATCATAACGAAGACATTACCAGAGCTCCTTTCAGAGATATTTAGTATTTGCATTAAATTGATGATTGTATATTGGTGCATTTTATGTATTCTTAGTCACCCACCAACTCCCTCTTAGGGGCTGTAATTGGGAAACAGAAGCATGTGAGCCATTCTCTGTCCACCATTCGGGCATTACAGTTCAGGATGGATTTGGCAGATGGCCATTATTGTCATTGACCAGTTGTGTAGCAACTGCTATTTGCTCTTAACTGATATGTGTGGTTGTAGAAAGTACAGTTGTGGCTGACCTGTATGGGAATGGTTGCTGTCCCCTGTTCAATAAAACAAGAAGAGAAAACACACAGAAGAGAGAAGAAAAACAAACAAGCAAGCAAACAACTATGAAAAAGAAAACAGTAAAGGAAAAAAATTAAAAGCAAGTAACAACTAGAAACAGAATAAGAAAATCAAAAAGAAAAGAGGGAAAGGAAAAAAACATGGAAGAGAAATAAGAGAGGTAATAAAAAAAAGAAAAGAAAAACAACTAAATACAATTAAGGAAAGGATTAAGGAAAGGAATGAGTAAAAGAGAAAGAGATCAGAGAGTTGTAAAGAAAAACCAAGAGAAGCAAGCAGTAGTTGGGAACAAAAAGCAGAAGAAGAAAAAAAAAAAGAAGGATAAAACACAAGTATAGTGGCATCATCAGGTGGCAGACCATCTCCCTGGACCTCAGCTGGACCAACATCTCCAAGAAGCAGCTGAGTTAGCTCATCAACCGGCTTCCTGGGCTCCGAGACCTGGTGCTGACAGAAAACTTCCAGAAGTTCAAGCCAGATTCCAAAGAGGGTGTGGAACTAGAGATATCATTGCTGATGTCTGGTGGATCTTGGCTGAAAGCAGAGAATATCAGAAAGATATTTACCTGTGCTTATTGACTACACAAAGTCTTTTGATTGTGTGG
>NW_006408638.1:1848792-1849316 GCF_000296735.1 Chrysochloris asiatica
TGGATGATCAGAACTCAACTAGAAGAAGAAAGAAGAGGAAAAAAAAAGAGTAATCTGATACAATTTGATAAACTTGACCACCTATGGATGCAGTAGCTCAAAAGAGGTAACAAGTCTTTACAGCAAGGATTATTCCCACCCCCTCCATACACAGTAGACAAGGATGGACAACTTGGACATTGGCTACCCAAAGTGTGGGGGTTACAAAGGCAAGAAGTGACTGGCTTACAAGCTTTCAAGAGGGAACCTAGATCCAGAGAGTGGGGAGGAAGGTAGAATCTCCACTGAGTAGTATCCAATCTGTCTGTTGTTGTTGTTGCTGTCAGGTGCCATCGAGTCGGAACCAACTCATCGCGACCCCATGCACAGCAGAACGAAACAATGTCCGATCCTGAGCCAACCCCACCATTGCTGCCACACTTGACGCCTTCAATGATGCCACCTGGCTGATCCTTCTCGTTGGGGGTCTTCCTCTTTTTCTCTGAACCTCCATCTTACCTTCATCTTCTCCAGCGACTGTTCTC
>NW_006408638.1:1852675-1853696 GCF_000296735.1 Chrysochloris asiatica
TGAGGAGAATGTGACCTTAAATAAGTAATCAAAAAAGCTTAATTGTTTGATTACTTATGCAAATATTAGAACAAACTAGAAAGAATACCGATGGATGTTTATCAAATCTGAAATGGTCATAATACTCGAGCATAATCATCAAATACAATATTAAAACAAGTAAAGATGATTAGGGCTAGAAATGGAATTTATTCAGATACAGTTGGAAAATATTTATTTACAAACTTATCCCATCATAGCAAAATGGGTGATAGAAATATGAAGATGATATGTACCAATTAACTTATCAAGGAATTCAATGTATTTTTATTTTCCTAGCTTTCCAAGGTAATTTTCTTTAAATAGCCCCTACTCAATGCTTAGTGACCTTGTACACATACTAAATTTTTAATTTTACTTATAGTATGTCACTCAACTTTAATTGTGCATAAAATAGATGGTTGTTCAGTGGGAAAATATATATAGGGAAATAGAGTTTAAGTACACTTTAAGACTCTTCAATACAAAAGCTAGCACTGAAATATATGAGAACACTAAATCTATAGTGCTTGTATTTGTTCACTATCTTTGTATAAACTTACCTATACAAACATTTTCACTATAAGCATTTCCCTAGAGTTATCAAAATGTTGCGGATATTGAGCTTCAACACTTAAAGTCATATAAGATGACACTTTAAGAGTCCTCATCAGCTCTGTAGCATAAGCACTCGACTGCAAAGTCGATTTGAACTGCAAAGTTGGTGGTTCAAACTCATCAGCAGCTCCTCAGAAACCCTAAACAGGGTCACTATGAGTCAGAACAGACTCAATGGCACTTAACAACAACAATATTATTTAGTAGTATGTGTACCTGTACTTCAGCTACTGCAAGGCAATCTTCAAGAAGTGCCCCAACTTCTTACTGTCCAAGAGAAATTCAAAGAGAAAGTTGGACATATTCTAAATTAGAATCTTGTTATTGTGTGGACTCCGTTCTGACTCATAATGACCTTATGCATAGCAGAAAGAAACACTGCCCG
>NW_006408638.1:1855211-1855887 GCF_000296735.1 Chrysochloris asiatica
CTAGTAATTCCTTTATTAAACCCTTTTATCTATAGCCTAAGAAATAAGGAAATTATAAATGCTATGAAAAGATTTATGAATAGAAAACCTCATAATATTCTGAAACAAATATCACCTGTGACAAATTGATTTTACTGTGATAAAACTTTTTCATTGTCAAGGATATTGAGAAAATGGAAAATGGCCACATTGTATATCAAATATTAAATCAATAGACCACAATAATTTTTAAGTCTAGTAACACATAAATGGTTAAATAAATTCAGAAAGGAGAAATTACATTTTAAAATCTAAACTACTAGGGTCTCTTAGGTCACAAATTTTGCAAGAGTGGAATTAGGTACTTTTTTCAATATTGCAACAATCATAGGAATACATTTTAGTATATAAACTAAATTTAACATCACTAACAAATTTATGGAATCTCTAGGCATAATATTGAAGACTCACACATACATTTTAAGGTCTCTAATATTCACAGTATTTATTACTTTAGCCACACTCCTATCAGAAGTAAACCATGCATTTGAAATTTTGATTAGCAAACTCATTTTAATTGTTTAAGAGATCATAGTTGAATCTGGATTGATATGGAATGTTGTTGTTGTTGTTAAGTGCCATCTAGTCGGTTCTGATCCATAGTGACCTGATATAGAGTTTCTGAGGAGCAGCTGAT
>NW_006408638.1:1879292-1884364 GCF_000296735.1 Chrysochloris asiatica
TTTTTTTTGTTGTTGTTGTTGTTGTTTTTGCATGTACACCAAAACACTCATGAATATATAAGTATTCAAACAACCAAAGGTACATCCATTTCATTTTGGACAATTTCCAGTTTTCCAAGATTCATACTTCATATATTCCATGTTCTGATTATTAATGAATGTTTACAGTTGTTTCTCTTCACTTTGAGCTGCCCCCCATCAGCATTCCATTCACATCATCACAGTCAACTGTACTTTGAGGAGGTTGTTTGTTCCTCCTCAGTCTCACTGAGTGGCTTCCAATCTGAGGGGCTCATATTCCCACACTGTATCTGACAATGTTCTGGTGCTCCTCCTCTTGTTTTGATAGTCAATAATCTGATGCTGATAGTGTTCCACTGCTAGTAATAAGGTTTTTAGTGACTAAATGTTTGGAAATAATCCGTCTCACTTTCTTAGTCTGCTTCATTTGGAAGTTCAGCTGAAACCTGTCCATGGTGGGTGACACTGCTGGTACTTAAAATATCCATGACATAGCTTACAGAATTATAGCAACATACAAGTAACCACAGTAAAAGAAACTGAAAAATGAGTGGTGGAAATATATATATGAATGCCTTTTTTTCAATATGAATACCTTTTTCTTCACACTAACAAAAATAAATAGGAACAATGGAAGTGGCCATCAGTAGATGAATGGATAAACAAAATGAGGTAACTATATACTATAAGATACTGTTGTTGCTGCTGTTGTTGTTGTTAAGTACCGTCAAGTCAGTTCCCACACATAGTGAAGCTGTATAGGGTTTCTGAGGAGTGACTGGTGACCTTGAACCACTCACCTTGCATTTCCCACCGACCTTGCAGTCCATTGCATTAACCCACAGTGCCACACCAGACTCCTATAAAGAATAATGGTAAGTCTTCAACATGTCTTATAATATGGATGAGCCTGGAGGACATTATTATGAGTGAAATAAATCTGTTTCAAAGAATAAATATACGATCTCATTTTAATGTTAAAAAAAAAAATGTGTCACAGTGAATTTACTTAATTTGTCTCTTCTAGCCATGGTCTTTGGAGTCCTGGTGTGGCACTGTGGGACTGCAAAATCATTTGAACTGTAAGGTCAGTGGTTCAAGCTCACCTGCTGTCCCCTGGAAACCCTATACGGGGTTGCTATGGGTCGTAATCGATTCAACAGGACTTAACAACCACAACAACAGCCATGGTCTTTGCTACTCCAAATGATTGGGTGGGATATGCAAAATCCTACAGCTGGGATTGTTAGTTTTACTGTCTTCTAGGTTTAAATGGAGTCACCACAGAAGCAGAAATAGACAATCAAGGATCTTCTAGAAAGAAGAGTGTGAGATCCTTGCCCAGAAAAGGGGTGGCATCAGAGCCACTGGCATGGAGAGACAGCAGCCACAGGCTTCCTGGTCCATGGGATGAGTAAAGCTGAGTGTCTACAAGCAGGAGACTGATTTACAGAAATGAGTCTTTTGTACATTTACAAACTAGCTAAAAGTCTGCAACACTTATCCAAGCAGGGCGGAGGCTGAAGGGGACAAATGACTGATAGGCTGAAGACAAGTGAAGCATGCCTGTGATATCATAGAGAACTGGTCGGCCAGCAGTGTTGCAAGACCTGGGGACTCTTCGGCCCAGAGTCAGTGACATAGCCACAGAGGTCTAGAGTGGAGAGTGAAGCATCTAGCTGATAAGAGAGGGCGTATACATAAGAGCACACACACTTGCAGTAATACCCACTTGACCTGGCTTTAATGACTGGATGATCAGAGCTCAACTAGAAGAAGAAAGAAGAGGAAAAGAAAGAGTAATCTGATATAATTTGATGAACTTGACCTACACCTATGGATGCTGTAGCTCAAAAGAGTTAACAAATCTTTACAGCAAAGATCATTTCCACCCCCTCCATGCACAGAATAGAAAGGGATGGGCAAGTTGGACATTGGCTACCCAGAATGGTGATGGGGGGTGTACAAAGGCAAGAAGTGACTGGCTTACAAGCTTTCAAGAGGGAACCTAGATCCAGAGGGTGTGGAGGAAGGTAGAATCTTCACTGAGTAATATCCAATCTGCCTGGGTGGGGCTGATGAAAGGATATGCAGATAGGTGTCTTGTGATACAATAGTGAATAATTGTTATCAGGACTGATTGAGATGGTTGGAAATGCAAATGAAGGCATTTTGTAGCAAAAGGAGGGGAGTGATTGACTTTGCAGTCTAGGACCGGAGGTCCCTGGGACCATCAAGGGAGAAGAGCGGAGAGCAGGACCCTACCCAGAGAAGCAATAACATCAGAGATAGAGGCAGAGATGATGACGTGGAGAGATGGAGCAGCTGGGGACTTTAGACCCAGAGAGGGAGAGGGGCTGTGTGCTGACAACTGAGGGGCAGACTTGTAGGGTATACCCTTTGGTTGGTTGATGATGCATGGAGGGGATTGTAACCATGGCAATGAAACAATATGCAATAGGATGAATGTAAAACTAATGTTCTCCCATGTAAACTATCACGTAGTTCACAATAAAACATTAAAAAAAAAGAAAGAGGAGGAAGAGGAGAAGGAGGAAGGAAGGACTACAGAATCACTGTACCAGAAAGAAATGGTTGATGTTCAACCATTTCAACAGATAGCATTTAATCAAGAATCCATGGTACTGAAGGAAGAAGTCCAAGCTGCACTGGAGACACTGGTGAAAAACAAGCCTCCAAGAACTGATAGAATACAAACTGAACTCTTTCTACAAATTTATGCAGCACTGGAGGTGTTCTCTCACCTATATCAAGAAATTTAGAAAACAGCTACCTGGCTAACCAGTTGAAAGAAGTCAATATTTATACAAAAATTATTCCAAAGAAAATCTACTATCAACACACATGGAAGCAGAAGTCAATGAATCAAATAAAAATTGTAGTAGGCCACACTTCTGTACAAGACCTCTTTAAAATGTAAAAAAGAAGAGAGAGCAGTTTGAAGACTTGGGAGAACCTTATCCAAGCATTGGAATTTTCAATATTATCTTATAAATATATAAATGGACAATGAAAAAGAAGATCATAAAAGAATTAAAGCACTTGAATGATGGTGATGAAGAAGCATATTCAAAATACCATGGACAGCCAGGAAAAAAAAAAAAAAATCTGAGTTGGAAGAAGTATAACCAGAATGCTCCTGAGAAGCTAGCATGACAAGATGTTGCCTCTCATAAAGGAATACAAACTTTACACCTGTTATTAGAAGAGAGTAGTCCCTGGAAAAGGGCATCACGCTTGGTAAAGTGAAGAGCCAGCTAAAAAGAGGAAGACTCCAAATGAGATCCATACAGTGGCAGCAGCAATAGACTTAAATGTAACAATTGTGAGGATGGTACGGGCCCGGGCATTGTTTCCTTCCATTGTACTTGAGTGAGAATCGACTCAACAGCACCTAACAGCAATCAGGCACTACTTGTAGTACTTACAAATGTCTCGTTCCCACTCAGTTCCCATCCTGTCCCCACTCACGAATACTGTAGTATCTAATGCCCTGTATGTTGTAAGTACAATAAAGGTTGAATAAAATTGAAATTTTAACAAGTGAGTTTGTAGGGATTCTGTAGGTCAATTTGGAAAGATGTCTATATAACATACTTCTAGTTTAAGCATATTTAATCCAGACATCAAATCAGTTCCTACTCATACTAGCCTTGTATAGGGCTTCCAAGGCTGTAAATCTTTGCAGGAGGAGAAAGCCTCATCTTTCTTGAATGGAGCAGATGGTGGGCTCAAACAGATAATCTTGTGGTTCCAAGTCCAGGGCTTATCCAATAGAGCCACCACATTCCTGATATACAGTTATAAGGACATATAACTTGTAGTTAATTAAGTTTCAAATGTTATGAAGGTAAATACGTACACATGCTTCATAACACATTTCTACAGGAAGAGAAAAACGTTCTCTTGTTGTTGTTAAGTGCCATTGAATTGATTCCGACCCATAGTGACCCTGTTTAGGGTTTCCAAGGAGCAGCTGGTGAACTTGAATCGCCGACCTTGCAGTTCAAACATTCTCTTGTTGTTGTTAAGTACTGTGGAGTTGATTGCAACCCATAGCGACCCTGTATAGCATTTCCAAGGAGCAACGGGTGAGCTTGAACCACCAACCTTGCAGTTCAAATGGCTTTGCAGTCTGGCTCATTAACCCACAGCACCACAACATTCTCTTAGGGAAAACCAAACCAGAATTGGAGTAGAAAAATGAGGAATCATCATGAGCAGATACATTGAGTCAAGGCTAAACCAAGTGTACAAGGGACCAGTGAGATGATGTGCATGGTCAAGTGTCCTGAGCTGAGCAGTAGAAAGCTAGGGGAGGTAAGACACTACAAAGTGTGGAGAATGTGCAATACCAAACCCAAAATGGATTTGGTTTCAGAAATAACAAGGGACCAGTAAAATCCTTCAGCAGGGGAGTATTTGTATTTCTTTTATTCAACAAATATTTGTTGAACAATCCAAAATGCCAGACACAACTCAAGGTGCTGTTGTTGTTGTTAAGTGCCATCCAGTCGAATCTGGCTCACAGCAACCTTGGATAGAGTTTATGAGGAGTGGCTAGTGAATTTGACCATCCGACCTTACAGTTCAAACTAATCTTGCGGTCCAGTGTATTATCCTGCAGCACCACACCATGTATTAGAAATACAATAATCAACAAAGCAAAGCAAATTTCTCTCTTCTTAAATCAATATGCTAATTTAGAATACACACAAATTACACATACACTAACAAATAAATATATAATATGTTGAGGAATGACTAGTGACAAAAAAGGAAAAAACAGGGTAATGAACATAGTGAACAATTAAGGTGGCAAGAAAAGATGGAATAAGTTCATTAATTTGTTGGAATTTAAAATTAATAGCAAAGTTTTTTCCATTGAGGACTTGAAAAGCATGCAGTAGATTCAATTCACCGAAGACCAAAGATCCTGACTGGACTCACCAAATCCTAATTATTTTTCATAAGCAACATAAAACCTACTTCCTCCAATAAGTTGCCCATCCTTGTCTACTGTGTATGGA
>NW_006408638.1:1884989-1886465 GCF_000296735.1 Chrysochloris asiatica
AGAGAAGTAGTGATGCCAGAGATGAAGGCAGAGATGATGATGTGGAGAGATGGAGAAGCTGGGGACTTTAGATCCAGAGAGGGAGAGGGGCTGTGTGCTGATGACAGGGGATGGGGGAGGGGGGACAGGCTTGCAGGATATACCCTTTGCTTGGTTGATGATGCATGGAGGGGATTGTAACCATGGCAATGAAATGATATAGGATAGAATGTAAAACTAATGTGTTTTCCCATGTAAACTATCACATAATTCACAATAAAACATTTTTAAAAAGTTCAAATAAAAAAATAGCAATAAAAGAATTTATAAGCCACTTTAAACTTACTTCTACTAATAAATGATCAAAGCAATCTGAGACATTTTCCTGCCCAGTTTATATGTTATGCACAGAATGGTGAAAAGAATTTGAAATTTAGGTGTGTTACATAAGAATCAACAAAATGATTGGCACAAGCTTTAGTGAGGGTCATTTGTTTTAACCAACTGATGTACAGAGAATCTTGAGTTAATGCCCAGTGGTTTCTGTGTACTGCGTCTCCCCACAGAAATACACTGATGACAATTTAAGAAATTCCCTTTAGGATTGGATAGACAGTGAAGTTTGTACTGGTAATATAGTAACTGACCTATTAGTAGTCTCCAAGATTTTCATTCTTTTAATCCCAAATGGATTAGTGACCAAGATTTATATTCAGAAATTCTATTAGTTCTAACAACATAAGGCAAGTAACAAGCTGTCACAAACCCTTTTCAGGGATTTCCAGGTAAAAGAAATATTCTAACCTATTTTTTTTTTCAATATTAAAATACATGCATATTTATTTCTCAAAATTATTATTTTCACATTTAGATTTTTGACTCACTATCTTTGTAGCTTTTCTCTACAATGAAGACTGTGGGGAACTAGGATGAGACACGATACTATAATTCATCCTGACTTTTTTTGATTATACTATAGAATTTCAAAACATACAGGTAAGAGCACAAAATAATTCTATAAAATAAATCATGTATGTGTATTTAAAGTTATTTCAGTTTACCTGAATATTTAGATGACTTATATTTAATAATCTTAAATGAAAAAATAAATGTTTAGATAATGTCTTTCTTTTGATTTTTATGGAAATTCATTTAAATATGATGGGAAAAGACATTCATTTGGCCATAAAATTGATATGATTAGCACTTCAATAGAGATGTCTGACTTCTATCACTAGATAAAGAGAGCTAAAACCTTTAAAAGCAAAATAAGTTTGTTATAAAAAATCCTCAGAATATTTTAAATGTTTTCCATATTTAGAAGTGGTAGAAAATGAAAGTATAAAGACAAGCTTACTTTAGTTTATTAATTTATAAAATATTGTGAAACAACTCAGAAATTTTTATAATTTTATAAAGAAACAGAAACATAGTTGATAAGACTGCACAGTATGATTGATGTAATTAGTGTCACTAAATTGTACACTTTAAAATCCT
>NW_006408638.1:1888384-1889446 GCF_000296735.1 Chrysochloris asiatica
GACAATATCAATGAAGTAATGACCACTGAACTCCAACAAAGATCTTGAAATGAGGAGAATGTGACCTTAAATAAGTAATCAAAAAAGCTTAATTGTTTGATTACTTATGCAAATATTAGAACAAACTAGAAAGAATACCGATGGAAATTTATCAAATCTCATATCATCATAATATTCTAGCATAATCATCAAATACAATGTTAAAACAAGTAAAGATGATTAGGGCTAGAAATGGAATTTATTCAGATACAGTTGGAAAATATTTATTTACAAATTTACCCCATCATAGCAAAATGGGTGATAGAAATATGAAGATGATATGTACCAATTAATTTATCAAGGAATTCAATGTATTTTTATTTCCCTAGCTTTCCAAGGTAATTTTCTTTAAATAGCCCCTACTCAATGCTTAGTGACCTTTGTACACATACTAAATTTTAAATTTTACTTATAGTATATCACTCAATTTTAATTGTGCATAAAATAAATGGTTGCTCAGTGGGAAAATATATATAGGAAAATAGAGTTGAGGTACACTTTAAGACTCTTCAATACAAAAGCTAGCACTGAAATATATGAGAACACTAAATCTATACTGCTTGTATTTGTTCACTATCTTTGTATAAACTTACCTATACAAACGTTTTCACTATAAGCATTTCCCTAGAATTATCAAAATGTTGCGGATCTTGAGTTTCAACACTTAAAGTCATATTAAACACTTAAAGTCCTCAACAGCTCTGTAGGTTAAGCACTCAACTGCAAAGTCGATTTGAACTGCAAAGTTGGTGGTTCAAACTCAGCAGCTCCTCAGAAACCCTATACAGGGTCACTATGAGTCAGAATAGACTCAATGTCACTTAACAACAACAACAACATTATTTAGTAGTATGTGTACCTGTACTTCAGCTACTGAAAGGTAAGCTTCAAGAAGTGCCCCAACTTCTTATTGTCCAAGAGAAATTCAAAGAGAAAGTTGAACATATTCTAAATTAGAATCTTGTTATTGTGTGGACTCCGTTCTGACTCATAATGACCTTATGCATAGCAGAAAGAAACACT
>NW_006408638.1:1891881-1892670 GCF_000296735.1 Chrysochloris asiatica
ATATGCTCTAAAGTCAAGAACATCTTTATCTTTAGAGTTAGTAATTTTTCTTGTCATGCTCTCTGAAATAGTGTCCTGGTGTGTCTTTGTAGGATAAACACTGAACTATTTTGTGGTTCAAATCTACCAGCTGCTCTTCAGAAATCCTATGCAGTGTTGCTATAATTCAGAGCTGACTATATGGCACTCAACAGCAACAACAATAACATCAATTTTTAGTTTAAAATATTCCGATTTATTCTGGAAGTCCTATGCATTCAAATGTTTTCACATAGTTTGACAGTTATCCATAATGCATAACAGTATAATTACTGAGTATATTAATTCAAGCTTCCCCCAGCCTCTAGATAGCATTAATTTACCTTATTTGTTATTAGAAATATAACTAACCTGCACTAATTCCAGTATAAATTATTGGTATTGTATTAGTACCAAGATAAAGCTGGAGACATTAATTGATAAATGAAACAGAAAAAAGCTGAAAAAAAATATTAAAAAGCTGAGCAGCAACAAAAATGTATTAACTGTTTGAATATGTAACAAGACAAAAGAAAAAAAGTTATTTAATGAGAACCCATTCTCTACCAGAACCCATTCTCTAGCACACCTTTCATTGATATAACCTTCTAGAGAGTTAGGCATTATTTTAAAATCCTATATTTAGAAATATTAAGAAACTTGAGCAAGTTCATGCAAGCATCCAGAATGGAACTAGGATTGGAATCAATGGTGCCCCATACTTTCTGACAGCTTCTTTTATAGACACTTAAAAATCTAATACAGAAATTT
>NW_006408638.1:1910805-1928535 GCF_000296735.1 Chrysochloris asiatica
GAAATAGACAATCAAGGATCTTCTAGAAAGGAGAGTGTGAGATCCTTGCCCAGAAAAGGGGTGGCATCAGAGCCACTGGCATGGAGAGACAGCAGCCACAGGCTTCCTGGTCCATGGGATGAGTAAAGCTGAGTGTCTACAAGCAGGAGACTGATTTACAGAAATGAGTCTTTTGTACATTTACAGACTAGCTAAAAGTCTGCAACACTTATCCAAGCAGGGCGGAGGCTGAAGGGGACATATGACTGATAGGCTGAAGACAAGTGAAGCATGCCTGTGATATCTCAGAGAACTGGTCAGCCAGCAGTGCTGCAAGACTTGGGGACTCTTCGGCCCAGAGTCAGTGACATAGCCACAGAGGTCTAGAGTGGAGAGTGAAGCATCTAGCTGATAAGAGAGGGCATATACATAAGAGCACACACACTTGCTCACACATTAATTTGTTGGAATTTAAAAGTAATAGCAAAGTTTTTTTCCATTGAGTACTTGAATGGCATGCAATAGATTCAATTCACCAAAGACCAAAGATCCTGACTGGACTCACCAAATCCTAATTATTTTTTATAAGCAACAATAAACCTACTTCCTCCAATAAGTGGCCAAAAGAATCTGTGACTTATTCTGTTTTTGTTTGTTTGTTTGCTTTTTGCCCATTTAACATATTTTGCACAGAATATGAGTATAAAAACTGGATCAGATGCATAATAATTAGCAAGTTGATTAACATGGACTTTAGGGAGGGTCATTTGCTTTAACCACAGTGACGTACAGAGCATCTTTAATTAATGCCACATGGTTTCTGTGTTTTGAGGACTGAATCTTTCAACAAAAGTAAACTGATGTCAATTCAATATATTCCCTTCAGGATTGAATAGAATACAAATTTTGCACTGTAATTATAGTCACTAACGTATTACTAGCCTCCAAGATTTTCATTCTTTGTTTCTGAAATGTTTTAGAGACCATTATTTATATTCAGAAATTCTGTTAGTTCTAACATATTAAGGTAAGCAAAAAGTTGTTACTAGTCCTTCTCAGAGAAATCCAGGTAACAGAAATATTCTAATTTATTTTTACTTTTAATATATATCAGTAAATATCTATTTATCAAATTTTCTGATTTACATTGCTCTTAGATTTTAACTCTTTGGTTATCTTTCTAGTTTTTCTCTAAATTGGAAACTGTTTTTGGGTGAGATGCAGTGCTGTAATTCATCCAGACTTTTATGAAGACAAAGTAAAATTTCTAAACATACAAGTAAGGGCACAAAATAATTATGTCAAATAATTCTTATACATGTATTTATAAAGCTATTTAATATTTAGCTAAATAATCTGATAGTGCATGTTTAATATTTTTAGTTAAACAAATAAAATGTTTAGCCAGTGTCTTCCTTTTGCTATTTATGGAACATTTCAAAACTATGGAAAAACAAGTCCATTGACTATAGAATATGCATGATTAGCATTCTTAGCTGAGATATCCTACTTGATATCACTAGATCATTAGAGAGTGAACATTTAAAATCAAACCAAAATGTGTTCTAAAAAATCCTAAGATGATTTAAATGGTTTTCTCTTTTTAGAAGTGTTAAAAAACAAACAAACAAACAAACAAACAAAACCTCCTGGTGCAGTGCTATAGGATTAGCCCTGTGAACCAACAGTCAGCTATTCAAACCTACTAGCTGCTCCTCAGAAATCCTATATGGGTATATCACTATGAGTTGGAACTCACTCAACGGCACTTAGCAATAACAAATACAGAAATCTAAAGCTGTTTGTTAATCTAGTGTGATAAAATTTATCATTTTCCAAGGAAATGTAAATATATTAGATAGAATTTAATGATATGATTAATGTAATTTGTGTAACTAAATTGTACACTTGAAAAATCTTGAATTGGTAAGAGTTGTGTTATGTGTACTTTTAAACAATTTTTTTTAAAAGCATTTCAAATAGGTAAAAGACACCTAAATTTTTTTCAAATGTAGAGTTTTGAATAATGTCTTTTGTACTCTCCTTCTAAGTTAATAATCTCATCTGCAGAGGCTAAAGAGATGTCTCAGTGTTATTGATAGGATGTTGAAAACAAGATCATTTGCTTTGAATCAATTCTGTCTTTTTATCACAGCATTTTACTGCTCCCTTCGCAGAGTCATAATTAACTATAAATACTTGCAATCTAATAAAGAATTGAGCTATAGTTGAATACAGGTAATAAATTAGTATGGATGTGAAATCATTTACAGAAAACCTTAAATGACACCCTAAAGAATTTGAATGTAACTTAGAAACAACAAATAATTGAATTCTTCCTGACAGCAGAGCTTTGCTTCTGGTAATATAGTGGGGTGATGACCAGTGAACTCAACCAAAGAAAAATTGATCAGGAAGTTATCCAGAGAATATGACCATAAATAAGTAATCAAACTTTCTGTTTTTAAATTGGAACAAGTCTGTATGAAACAAGTTGGACAGGAGGCATAATGGATATTTATCAAATCTCATAATATGTAATTGTTAGAGAATGATGACCCATTTTCATAATATTACAACAAGAAAAGGTCCTATTTCTAGAAATAGATGGTATTAAGATTAAGTAGGAATATATTTTATTTGTAATTAGTCTCAGAAATTTTGCTCTGTTATAGCAGAATGTGTTCATAGAAATATGAAGATGATATGCACCAATCCACTTATAAAGGATGTCAATAAATTGTTATTTCTCTAGCTTTCCAAGGTTATATTCTTTTAATAGCCTGTGCCCTTAATACTAGTGACATTTGTGCACTTTCTAAATTATAAATTTAATCACCTATAGTATAATATTTTTACATATTGGCTTCACTTGGATGTTTTTGTTGTTAGTGCCATTAAGTTGTTTCTGAAGCAGAACGACCCTGTATAGTGTTAATGAGGATTTAAAGCTTTGCAGTTAGTTTTATCTTTCTCCTGAGGATCAATGGATGGGTTCAAACTGCTGACCTTGTGGTTCAAAGTCCAGTGCATAGCCTATTGAGCTACTGTGCTCCCTTTATTTGGATACTATGTGAAAAATATTTCCTCATTGTAAAAATATATGAAGGGGCTTCAAAAAGTTTTGTAAAAAAGTCTGTTATCTTTTAATTCTAGTTGTCCACAAAATGTGAGAAGTTCCCGCATGTGTATCTATGTGTCTATGTGTGTTTGTGTGTGTGTACAGAAAAATAGATTTAAGTACATTTCAAGGATTATCAATCCAAAATTGACATTGAAATATTTGAGAAAACTAAATTTAAGTACCCCGTATTTTTCGTTATCTTTGTATACATTCAGAAACACAAAACTTTTCATTGCAAACATTTCCCTGGATTCTCAAAATGTTCTTGTGAATCTTGAGCTTCATCACTTGAGGTCATATAAAGATGATACTTTAGGGACGCTCGTGCTCCTTAATAATATGTGGGCCCGAATTTCAAAGACAGCAAGAGGAACTTGAAGAAGTGACTCTACTTGCTGTTGATTAAGAGATATTCGAAGGAAAAATTCAAAACCCTCTAAATTAGACTTTTCTAATTCTTGTCTTAACAGAGAAGCAAGAGATGACTGAGGACAATCACTCCTTGACAACTGAGTTTATCCTCATAGGATTTACAGACAACCCAGATCTGAAGACCCTTCTGTTTATGGTGTTCTTTGCCATCTATCTCATCACAATGGTGGGGAATCTAGGTTTAGTGTCATTGATCTTCATTGAGCACCGTCTCCACACTCCCATGTACATCTTTCTAGCCAACCTGGCTATAATGGATGCTTGCTGTTGCTGTGCCATTATCCCCAAAATGTTACAGAACTTCCTTTCTGAAGACAGAATGATTTCTCTCCATGAATGCATGGTACAATTTTATTTTTTCTGCATTGCTGAGACTGTGGACTGCTGTCTTCTGACATCAATGGCCTATGATCGCTATGTGGCAATATGCAGTCCACTGCAGTACCACACCATGATGTCAAAGCAACTCTGCATTAAGATGATCATAGGCGCCTACATAGCTGGGAATGGGCATTCCATGATTCATGTAACACTTCTATTAAGGCTAACCTTCTGTGGATCTCATCAAATCAATCACTTCTTCTGTGATGTTCTTCCACTATATAGACTGTCCTGTGTTGACCCTTATATCAATGAATTGATGATACATATCTTTGCAGGGTCAATTCAAATCTTCAGTATTACCGTAGTCCTAATTTCTTATTTTTACATCCTTTTCACTATTTTCAAAATGAAATCCAAAGAGGGAAGAGGCAAAGCCTTGTCTACTTGTGCATCTCATTTTCTGTCTATCTTATTGTTCTACGGTTCCCTTGTCTTCATGTACATTCGGCCAAGTTCAGCTAAAGAAGGGGATAAAGATATACCTGTTGCTATTTTTTATACTCTAATTATTCCTTTATTAAATCCCTTTATCTATAGTCTAAGAAATAAGGAAGTCATAAATGCTATTAAAAAGATCATAAATAAGAGGAAACCTCATAGCATTCTGAAACAGATATCATTCCCTATAATAAACTGATTTTAACTAGATAAACTATTCAAAGTCAATACTTAGAAAATGGTCATTTTGAACATCAAGTATTAAATCAGTAAGCAACAGTTACTTTAAGTCAAATAATGTATAAATGGTAAAATAAGTTCAGGGAGGAGGTATTTTGCTAAACCTTGTTTCAAAATCTAAACTACTAGGATGTCTTGTTCTTGTTGTTTAGTGCTGTTGAGTTAGTCCCGAGGCTTTTAAAATCATTGTGGGATCAGAAATCAGGCTTGAAGGAGGACCTTGTGGTTGAAAGACCCATGTTTATCGTATAGAGACACCACGTTTAGGATTTAATTAAAATGACTACTCATAAATTTTGTCAGAGTAGAATTATCTACAATTTTCAACATAGTCAACAAATTCTAGGAAGAAAAGTCAGCATATATAAAGGCCTCCCTTCTTTGTTGACAAATTTATGGAATTCCTAAGTATCAGCTTACAAAGTCACACAAATTTTAAGTTCTCATGTTACTTAAGCTACATCATCTATCAGAAGTAAAATGTGTATTTGGATTCGATTCTCAAGTTTCTTTGAGTTGTTGTTTATGTTTGAATATGGATCTATATAGAATGGTGGTGGTGTGCCTTCCAGTTGACTAATAGGGACCTGTGTACAGGATTTCTGAAGCTATAAATCTTTACAGGAGCAGAAAGCCTCATCTTTCTTCCACAAAGTGGTTGGTGGATTCAAACTACTGACCTTGCAGTTAGCAGCCCAACTCATAACCACTACACTAGCAAGACTCCTTTTATACAGAATTGTTGTTGTTGTTAAGTACCACCAAGTTGGTTCTGACTCATAGCAACCCTGTATACAGTTTCCTAGGAGCAACTAGTGGATTTGAACTGCAGTCTTAGTGGTTCACAGCCCAGCACTGATCCTATAGCACCACACCAGAAGTCCAGTACAGAATATGTACTCTTAAATCAGCAAAATCTTCTTTATAGTCGTTTTTTTCCCCATCATTCTCTGAAACAAAGTGCTTGTGTAATAGCAGTGTATCTATCTTTCATTGAAAGATAGATATTTTTATTTATACTGAAAGTCATACGGATTGAAAATGTTTCAGATAGTTTCATAATAGTTCATGATTCATGACAGTGTAATTTTTTAATATACCGATTAATTCAGTCATCATCATTCCTCACCCTCACCCTCACCCCACCCCCAGCCCAGACATCATTACTTGTCTTGTTTGCTACTAGGCAGAGAACTAGCCTGCACTAATTCTAATATAAATAAATTATAAGCACTTTATTGTGAATTATGTGAACATTTACAGAGCCAATTATCAGTTTTACATTCAACAAATCTTATACACTTTTGGTCATCTCACTGATTGTGATCCTTCCCAATATAACATTCCTTATCCCACTTTCTCTTTGTGTTTATTGATCTATTACTAGCACTAAGAAAAAGCTGAGGATACTGTTCAACATAAATAAGTTCGAAAACCATAAAAATCTAAACAAAACCAAAATTATTTAATATTCACTTCAATGTGCAAATATTAAAGGATAAAAGTGGTCTAATGAGAACCCACTTTCTGCTTGACACAAAGGTAAACTTTTGTCTTCCAATGTTAAGCAACATATCTCATGTTTTACAGAGTAAAAAAAAAAAGTTAATACTTTGAAATATTAAGTAGCTTGCCTAAATACGTGCAGATATCCAGAATGGAGATAAGATTTGAATCAATTATGTTTTTACCAGACTGTTTTACAGCTCCTTTCATAGAAACTTAAGTCACAGTTGATTACAAAGTACTTAAAATATAATAAGGAAATTGGACAGACACTTAGGACTTGGAAAGCAATGTAAATTATGCACAAAGAAGTTTGGGTTGTGTTGGGTATATGTGTTTGAGAATTCAGAAAATCATGATCAATGTGGTCTGGGGGTATATAGTCAATAGAGATGTTCTGAAATAACAGATGTGTAAAGGGTGAAAAATTATTTTGGGGTGAAAACCAAGAATAGAAGCATGAGCAGAATCAATATTAATTAAAATGAGTGTGACAACAAGGGTAAGGATGAGGCTGATGAAAATAGGTGTAGAAAACTGATAGAGATATTGGTGAAATCTCTTGATGAGTGTGGAAAACAGGGATGGAGGAGGATTCATTTCCCAAGAATTTAAATGCCACATTGTGGTGGTTGCTAAGTTATATAGGGTTTATGAGGCTTTTTAAATCATTATAGGAGAAAGACTCACCATTTTCCTACAGAGCAGCTGGTAGGTTTGAACCATTGATCTTGTGGTTTACAGTCCAGTGCTTATCATACAGAGCCATCATGCTGTAGGGAACCTGAATTTATTTACAGGCATCAAACATTGACATCTTTCTGGTTGTTGTTGTTGTTGTTGTTTTTAAGTACTGTGTAGTCAGTTGTGACTCTTTGATACCTTATATAGGGTTTCCGAGAAGTACTTGGTAGATTTGAACCACCAACCTTGTGGTTATCAGGCCACTGCTTATCCTACATCACTACACCAGAACTTCTGGTTTTATATTATCAGGACTTAAAATAGTGCCTGATACATTTGGTCATTCAATAAACATTTTCTGACCACATGATGTCATTTAAAAATGTTTTTATTACTTTGTTGTTGTGTGTTGTGAGGTTAGTTCTGACTCACATAGACTCTGTATTAGGCTCCCAAGGAAGAGCCATAAAGTTAGCTGCCCAATATGTAACCACCTATAAAACTGGCTTTTTACCATATAATTGAAAATTACAAGCTAATATTCATCTGCTCTTTCAAAGAACCTTGTTATTTTTCTTGTTACTTATGTATACACCTCACATGGTTTGGCATTTTCAATTTTAAGTGAATATTTTAGCCTCAGTAGGTTTTCTGCTCAGTGGATGCCAATGTTGTTGTTGTTGTTAAGTACCGTGGAGTCAGTTCCGACTCATAGTGACCCTGCACAGGGTTTCTGAGGCTGTAAGTCTTTACAGGAGAAGAAAGCCATATCTTTCTTCCACAGAACAGCTAGTAGTTTCAAACTGCTGACTTTGAATTTAGCAGTCCAATTCATAACCATTGTGCTACCAGAGCTAGCTACATAAAAATGAGCTAGCTAAAAGGTCTGATCTTTAAATCAGGTTTTTAAGCATGAACGAATGTCATGAAAATAATTTTATGTAGTGAATTGAATATTAGATTTACCAACACGATCCAGAAATCAAGATCCATTCAAAACAATGACTTTTAAGGGGATCTAGTAGGCTCAAGAAGGAGCTCTGGTAGCGTAGTGGTTACGAATCGGGCTGCGAACCTTAAGATCAGTGGTTTGAAACTACCAGCCTCTCTGCGGGAGAAAGATGAGGCTTTGTACTCTGGTAAAGATTTACCCCCTCGGAAACCCTGTACAGGGTCGCTATGGGTCGGAACCGACTCGACGGCACTTAACAACAACAACAACAACAGTAGGCTCAAGAGAGGCAACAATTGTGAGGTTGGCCCAGGACTGGGCAGTATTTCTTCTGTTTTGCATAGGGTCGCTATGAGTTGGTACCAACTTGATGGCACCTAACAACAACAATAGGAGGCTAGTTAAATTCATGATTTAGCATTCAACTCAGAAGTTTATCGTATAGAGACTACCTTTGTATACTCCAAAGTGCTAATCTTGATAGATTTTCTTTTTTAAAAAAGAAACAGGACTATCATGGGGACAAATTAGGAAGAAATTTAAAGAAAATTGAAAACTCCGTTGGTGTGAAAAGGGCCAGGAAAATTGTGTCAAGAAATTTTTTCCATCACAACAATGCACCTTCTCATTTTTTAGGCTAGTATGGACTGCTCTCTAAGAATTCCATTAGGAAACTTCACCCCATCCACTGAACAGATCTGGTCTTGCTTTTTCACAATTTTCTGTTTCCCAAAATCAGAGAACATTTAAAAGCAGCATAATTTGAATCCTTTGAGGATGTCAAAGCTGCCATTTTGCCATATGACAAATCAAAGATCACAAAATTTGGGGGGCAAAGGTTATATATATATATATATATATATATATATATATATATAAAACAACATAATATAAGCACTAAACAGCAAGGTCAGTTCAAACTGAAAATCCAGTAGTTCAAATCCATTATCCACACCTCAGAAACCCAATACAAGGTTGCTATGAGTCAGAATCAAGGGCACTTAACAATATTTATGCACACCCAATAAAGTGAATAAAAAATTATCCATACTCTGGCTGTAGAATTTATGTTAATCAACTTTTAGAAAAGCAAATACATTTTTCATCATAATCTCTGCTTTTCAATACACTTTGTCCATCTGTCAACAAGCCTTTGTACTGCTTCATTTAAAAAATGTTTTAAGCTGAGCTGACAGTCACAAATTCACTGCTGTGTCCACTTCCTCATCAGAGGTGAATCTTCATCCTTGAAAAGTTGTTTTCAGAGGACCAGATAGGTGAAAGTCCAATGGAGCAAGATCCAGACTATAGGGAGGATGCTTTAACACCTCAAAGGAAATTTTTACAGTGTTAACAGCATGAACAAGGTTGGAGGCCTCTCACTTCTTGATTTCAAAATTTTCTACAAGGCTACATTGCTCAAAACAGCCTGATACTGGTACAATAAAAGATACATTGATCAATGGAACAGAATCAAGAATCCAGAAATTAACCCATCCACATACAGCCAAGTGATTTTCAACAAAGTGCCTAGGCATATTACATGGAGAGGAGATTGTCTCTTTAACACACAGTGCTTGCAGAACTGGAAAGCAACATGCAAAACATTAAAACAAAACCTTTACCTCACACCCTATCCAAAAATTTATTAAAGACCTAATGTGAATCCCAATATTATGAAGGTAATCAGTGAACAAATAGGGACAAATGTGAGGGCTCTAATTCAGGGCATACACAGACTACCAACAGTTTGAAAATGACACAAACAAAAGTGGACAAAATAGATGGTTGGAACATATTAAAAATTAAACACTTATGTGCATCAAAAGACTTCACCAAAAGAATTGAAAGGGAATCCACAGGATGGGAAAAAGTGTTTTGCAATGACACATCAGATAAGGGACTCATTTCTAAATTATATAGGAAACCACAACACCTCTACAAGAAAAAGGCAAATAACCCAATTGAAAAATGGGCACAGGACATGGACAGACATTTCACCAAGGAGGAGATCTGGGCAGCCAACACACATATGAAGAAATGTTCATGATTACTAGCCATCAGAGAGATGATAATCAAAACAAAAATGAGACATCATCTCACAACAGCAAAACAGCAAAGATCAAAAAAGTAGAGAACAATAAATGCTGGTGAGGATGCGGAGAGACCGGGACCCACCTACATTGTTGGTGGGATTGCAAAATGGTTCAACCACTCTGGAAAGCAATATGAGGCGTCCTCAGAAGTTTGGAAATAGAAATACCTTATGTTCCAGCAACTCCTCTACTTGGTATTTACACACAAGAAATATGAACCATAACACGAGTAGATATATGCACACCAATGTTCATAGCAGCACTATTTACAATAGCAAAAAGATGGAGACAGCCAAAATGCCCATCAATTGAAAAATGGATAAACAAACTGTGGTACATACACACAATGAAATACTATGCTACCTTGAAGATCAACAAGGAAGCTGCAAGCCACTGCATAGCATGGATGAAACTTGAGGGCATTATGCTGAGTCACTGAAAATCTTATGAATAGTAGAGAAACACTGTTAGATATAGTGCTGGAAAATGAGCCCCTTAGATAGGAAGTCACTCAAAATGTGACTGGGGAAGAGCTGCCTCCTCAAAGTAGAGTTGACGTGATAATGTGAATGGAGTAAAGCTTGTGGGAGAAAAGCCCGTGGGACCTTCATTTGCTGATGAGACAAAACTCAAAATGATAAGAAACAGCTGTAAACATTCAATGAAAATCAGAATGTGGAATGTATGAAGTATTAATCTGGGAAAATTGGAAGTTGTCAAAAATGAAATGGAACGCATAAACATTGATATATTAGGCATTAGTGAGCTGAAATGGACTGGTATTGGCTATTTTGAATCTGACAACCACATGATTTACTATGCCGGGAAGGACAAATTGAAGAGAAATGCTGTTGCATTCATCATCAAAAAGAACATATCCAGATTAGTCATTAGGTACAATGCTGTCTGTGAGTGGATACTATCCATGAGCCTAAAGGAAAACCCAGTTAATACCACTATTATTCAAATTTATGCACCAACCACTAAAGCCAGTGAGGATGAAATAGAAGAATTCTACCATTTTCTTCAATCTGAAATTGATCAAACATGCAATCAAGATGTGTTGATCATTACATATGATTGGAATGCAAAGGTTGGGAGCAAAGAGGAAGGTTCAGTAGTTGGAAAATACGGCTTGTGTGATAGAAATGTTGCTGTAGAACGCATGATGGAATTGTGCAAAATCAATGATTTGTTCATGTCAAATACCTTATTTAGACAGTATAAGAGACGACTATACACATGGACCTCACCAGATGGAATATATAGAAATCTAATTGACTTCATCTGTGGAAAGAGATGATGGAAAACCTCCATATCATTAGTCAAAACAAGGCTAGGGGCATATTGTGGAACAGACCATCAATTGCTCATATGCAAATTCAAACTGAAGCTGAAGAAAATGAAAACAAGTCCACGAGAGCCAAAATATGACCTTGAATACATCCCACCTGAATTTAGGGATCGTCTGAAGATTTCATGCATTAAACACTAAAGACCAAAGATCAGAAAAGTTGTAGAATAACATCAGGAACATCACACAAATGGGAAGCAAAAAGTCATTAAGAAGAAAAGAAAGAAGGAAAAGGTCAAAATGGATGTCAGAAGAGACACTGAAACTTGCTCTCCAGCTTAGAGATGCTAAAGCAAATGGACAAAATGAGGAGGTTCAAGAGCTGAACAGAAAATTTCAAAGATCAGCTAGAGAGGATAAAGCCAAATATTACAACAACATGTGCAAAGATCTGGAGTCAGAAAACCAAAATGAAAGAACATTCTCAGCATTTCTTAAGCTGGGGGAACTGAAGAAAAAATTCAAGCCTAGACTTTCTTTATTGAAGGATTCTCTGAGCAAATTATTGAACTATGCAGAAAGAATCAAAGGAAGAATGAAGGAATACACAGTCACTGTACAAGAAAGAACTGGTTGATGTTCAACTGTTTCAAGAGGTAGCATATGATCAAGACTCAATGATACTGAAAGAGTAAGTCCAAGGTGCATTGAAGGAATTGGAAAAGAACAAGGCACCAGAAATGGATGGAATAAAAATTAAAATCTTTCAAGAAAGTGAGGTGGCACAGGAGGCACTCACTTATCTATGCCAAGAAATTTGGAGGACAACTATTTGGCCAGCTGAATGTAAGAAATCCACATTTGTGCCCATTCCAAAGAGAGGTTACCCAACAGAATATGGAAATCATCGGACAATCTCTTTAATATCCCATGAGGGATATTTTACTCAAGGTAATACTGAAAAGTCTGAAAGCATACATTGACAGAGAACTTCCAGAGGTTCAAGCCGGATTCAGAAGAAGCCATGGAATGAGAGATATCATAGTTGATGTCTGATGGATCTTGGCTGAAAGCGGAGACTATCAAATATATGTTTACCTGTGCTTTACTGACTACACAAAGGCTTTTGATTGTGTGGATCTTGAAAAGCTATGGACAATATTGCAAAGTATAAGTATTCTGGAACACTTAATTGTGCTCATGAGGAATCTGTACATGGACCAAAAGGCAGTTGTTGGGACAGAACCTGGGAAGACTGAATGGTTTAAAATTAAGAAATGTATGTGACAGGGTTGTATTCTTTCATCATGCTTATTCAACCTATATCTTGAGCAAATAATCTGAGAAGCTGAGTTATATGAAGAAAAACGTGGCATCAGAATTGGAGGAAGACTCATTAAGAACCTGTGATATGCAGATGATACAACCTTGCTTGCTGAAAGTGAAGAGGATTTAAAATATTTATGGATGAAGATCAAAGAGTACAGCCTTGGATTACTTCTCAATGTAAAGAAAACAAAAGTCCTCACCACTGGACCAATAAACAACTTTCTTATCAATGGAGAAAAGATGGATGTTATCAAGGACTTCATTCTTCTTAAATCAACTACCAACACTCATGGAAGCAGCAGTCAAGTAATCAAACTACGTATTGCATTAGGCAAATCTACTGCACAAGACCTTCTTACAGTGTTGAAGAGCAAAGATGTCAGCTTGAAGACTAAGGTGCACCTGACCCAAGCCACTGTATTTTTAATAACCTTATATGCATGTGAAAGCTGGATAGTGAATGAGGAAGACCGTAGACAAATTGATACTTTTGAGTTATGATGTTGGAGGAGAATATTGAAAGTGCCATGGGTTGCCAAAAGAACCAACAGATCTGTGCTGGAAGAAGTGCAGCCAAAGTGTTCCTTGGAGGCCAAGATGGCCAAACTTCGTCTCTCATACTTCGAACATATTGTCAGGAGGGACCAGTCGCTATAGAAAAATATGTTTGGTAAGGTGGAGGGTCAGAGAAAAAGAGGAAGACCCCCAGTGAAATGGATTGGCCAAGTGGCAGCATCAATGGGCTCAAGCATGGTAACAATTTTGAGGTTGGCCCAAGATCGGGCAGTGTTTCGTTCTGCTGTGCATAAGGTTGCTATAAGTCAGTACCAACTCAATGGCACCTAACAACAACAACCACATAATAAACCATGGACCACATAGACCCTCTGTGAGTGAAGTCTGAGCTGAGGTGCTGTAATAGTTTAGGGTTTTTTTTTGTCAACTTGCCTGGGTCAGAGTGATCAGTGGTTTGATAATTGAGATGTAATCATACCCCATTATGAGATCTAATATCATGCAATCAACTCCATAATGAAGTCAGCTATTAGCAGCCAATCAACTGAAAAGAAGCTTCCTCAGGTCTGTGGTCTGCTTCCAGTATATATTGGCTTATTTGCTCTTAGCTGGATCTGAATGTTTCATCTGACTCATACTTCAATCTCCAGTTCTTTGGACTTGAGCTGTGGTTTGCTGTATTATCTGCCAATTCTAGGAGTCATTAGCAGCCTACCTTCTTACCTGCCAGACCTGCCTGCCTGCCTGCCATCTGCCCTCCTATCTTAATTTATCAGCCCTGCAGCTACATGAATCAGAGCCTCCAGTGTGACATATAACCCATGGATTTGAAACTAACCCCCTCTACAATTTTGTGGCTCATTTACATGATAGAAACTTCTTTATATATACATAGACAAGCTTCATTGGGCTACTAGCTACAAGGTCCATGGTTGAAATTCACCAGAACTTTGCAGGAAAAGATGAAGCTGTCTATTCTTGCAAAAATTTACAATCTCAGAAACCCTAGGGAGGTTTCACTTTGTCTTAAAAGGCTATTATGAGTTGGAATCATAATAATAGAGGATTTTTTATAGCAAATAAAATTTCATTCATTTATTTGATTTATTTGTTGTTTAGTGCAATCAAGTGGGTTCCTATTCATAAAGACCCTGCATAGAGTTTCTGAGGCTGTACAACTTTTCAGAAGCAGAAATCCTAATCTTTATCCCATGGAGCAGCTCATTGGCCCAAACTGCCAACCTTGGGTTTGCAGTCCATTTTTTTTTTTTTTAATCTTATAGAACCATTGTACTTCCTCTCTTTTTAAAAAACCTTCCATTTCCCTCTTCCTTGCTAGTGTATTGTGATTTTCAGTAATTCGAAAATAATTTTTTATTAGAGACTTGCAAACTTTATCCACTGTTAAGATAAATGTGCATCATGTTTACATACTTCCTTTACTGTATGATTTTGTGAGTTTTAAAAAATAATAATAATAAAACACAATTTCCCATTATTTTGTTAGATTTATACATGTGCCTAACAATTATATTCTTCAAAAACTTGATGAGCTTGAACAATCTTTTGTTCTTTTGTTCTTGAAGATTCTGTCCTGGTGCTCTCATTACCTGGGCTCCAGTCTATGGAGGTGTCTCTCTAGACCCAGTGCATAGCTGTCAGACTGAGAATTCCCTTTCCTGGTTTCCTGTGTTAGATCCAGACTTCAAGTTCTAGATCTTCCCCTTCATTGTGTATTCTCTCATTTTTCTAAGAAATCTTATGATACTCTGACAGTCACAATTTGGCATCTATACTTGTTATAAATAATCTTTGTTCTTTCCTCACACATGACCAATAGTTTAATTTATATTTTCTCTAAAGTAAGGTGTATTTAGAAAATAATAAAAACAGCCAATGAATGAAAATAAAACAGAAAAAAGAATATGAAAGAAGGTGATTAGTATGGAGGATAAGCAAAGGTGATACAGCCATATACAACTGTAGTACTGAAAGAAGAAAAGAAAATAATGGAGCAGAAATAAAATTTTAAATTATAATACAAGAAAAATACTAGGAATCATAGACTTAAATCTACATATTAAAATACCTTACAACATACTCGGATCATTACAAAGCTGCCAAGCCATTGATCATCATGGCCCAGCCAAATTGACATACAGCCATAGGAACTCCAGATTTTCAGTTTGAATATATTTGTCTATTTACATGCTTATCTTACAAGCTTCTTCTGGGTGTGGTATATTTTCATTTATGCATCTTCTGTATCTACTTTAAATGTCTGGCATCCCATGCCTCTTAGCAAGTGTTGTTTGATACTGAATGAAGTCTTGGAATCCCTGGCCAAATACAGGTAATCTTTTCCTCAAAAAACACTGGTCACAGTGTTAAAATTATATTGATGTGAGCATGTCCATGTCTGAGCATGTACAACAATCTAAAAACATCAACTGATCTGCCAAAAATATAGACAGTTCCCTGACCCCACCAGAACCCATAATCTACTGATTCTACTACCTTTTCACTTATGGCACTACAGGTAGGATAAGCACTAGACCACAAGGTTGGTTTGAAGTGCAAAGTCATTGGTTCAAACTAACCAACTGCTCCTCAAAAACCCTATACAGGGTTGTTATGAGTTGGAACCAACTTGACAGCGCTTAACACCAATGACAACAACAATGCGTTCATAGAGTCCTGATGTGGAACTGTAAAATAAGCTTGACTTGATGCATTAAACAATAATAACAACAAACACATATTTGTGATGACTGATCCAGAAGTCAGTTACAAGATACAGGCTAGTAAATATATTAGAATTTAATATTAAAAAGTAATGATCTATACCTCCCATATAGAAATACAACTTCACTTAAAAAATAGATAATCAGGTTCATATATGAATTTTTTAACAGCACTGTTGTTGTTGTTAAGTACCGTGGAGTCGGTTCCAATTTGTAATGACCCTGCACAGGGTTTCTGAGGCTCCAAATCTTTACGGGACCAGAAAGCCTCATCTTTCTCTCACAGAATAGCTGGTAGTTTCGAACTGCCAACCTTGAGATTAGCAGCCCAATTCGTAACCACTACACTACCAGATAGCAAAATAATTATCAACCAATATTTTCAGGAAACTTAATGGGAAAAAAATGTGAGCCAAGAAACTTATATCTAGGTAGGCTATACTTTTGTAGTAATATATTTAGAAATAAATAGACAAATAGAAAACTACATTTAGAATGCCAGAGTAGTATACAACATCAAGGAGGAAAGGACATTTGCATAGTTTCAAAACATCTCTCCTAAATATTCATTAATTATTGTGTGTGTGTTAAGAAAGAAATAAACATAAAAGTATACATAATGTCACAGTATGGTTGCTATTAGTAAGAATACACTCAATGGCAATGGGTTTGATTTTTTGGTTTACACATGTATATAGAGAAACTATAAACCAGAAACTAGTGAAAAGTACTATTATTAAATTATATTCTTACCAGTGAAGATTAATTAAAGGTTTATTTGTAATAATATCTAATCCTAGTTCTGATGAAGTAAATGCAGATTAGCTCAGACAGTTTGTGTCAGAGAAGAAGAAATCTGTTAGAGTCAGTATCTTTCATAGGTGAAGGATTTATAAATCAACTTAAAGGTTTTGAGTTTAAGATTCTATTGACTAAAGATGGGACAATGTTGGTATCAAAATTACTATAATAGATCTGAATTGATTGTTGTTGTTGTTAGGTGCCATCGAGTCGGTACTGAAACATGGTGACCTTATGAATAGCAGAACGAAACACTGCCCGATCCTAGGCCAACCTCAAAATTGTTACCATGCTTGAGCCCATTGATGCTGCCACTTAGCCAATCCATTTCGCTGGGGGTCGTCTTCTTTTTCTCTGACGCTCCACCTTACCAAACATGGTAGTCTTCTCAAGTGACTGGTCCCTCCTGACAATATGTCTGAAGTATAAGAGACAAAGTTTGTCCATCTTGGCCTCCAAGGAGCACTCTGGTTGCTCTTCTTCCAAAATAGATCTATTGGTTCTTCCGGCAGCCCATGGCATTTTCAATATTTTCCTCCAACGCCATGACTCAAAAGCATCAATTCTTCTATGGTCTTCCTCATTTACTGCCCAGCTTTCGCATGCATATGAGGTTATTGAAAATACCATGGCTTGGGTAGGTGCACCTTAGTCATCAAGCTGCCATCTTTGCTCTTCAACACTTTAAAAAGGTCTTGTGCAGCAAATTTGCCTAAAGCAATATGTCATTTGATTTCCTGACTGCTGCTTCCATGACTGTTGATAGTTGATTTAAGAAGAATGAAGTCCTTGATAACTTCAATCTTTTCTCCATTGATAAGAATGTTGTTTATTGGTCCAGTGGTGAGGATTTTTGTTTTCTTTACATTGAGAGGTAATCCATTCCGAAATCTGTGCTCTTTGATCTTCATCAGTAAATGCTTTAAGTCCTCTTCACTTTCAGCAAGCAAGGTTGTATCATCCGCATATCGCACGTTGTTAATGAGTCTTCCTCCAATCCTGTTGACACATTTTTATTCATATAACCCAGCTTCTCAGATTATTTGCTCAGCATACAAATTGAATAATTATGGTGAAAGAATATAACCCTGTTGCACACCTTTATTAATTTTAAACCATTCAGTGTTCCCATGTTCTGTTCGAACAACGGCCTCTTGGTCCATGTACAGATTCCTCATGAGCACGATTAAGTATTCTGGAATACTCCTAAT
>NW_006408638.1:1930010-1931452 GCF_000296735.1 Chrysochloris asiatica
GACTGATCTGGATATGTTCTTTTTGACGGTGAATGCAACACCATTCCTCTTCAATTTTTCACTTCTGCCATAGTAAACCATGTGGTTGTCAGATTAAAAATGGCCCATACCAGTCCATTTCAGCTCACTAATGCCTAAGATATTGATGTTTATGCGTTCCATTTCATTTTAGACAACTGTCAATTTTCCTAGATCGTTACTTCGTACATTCCATGTTTCAATTTTCAATAGATGTTTACAGCTGTTTCTCTTCATTTTAAGTTGTGCCCCATCAGCAAATGAGGGTCCCGAGTGATTTTCTCCCATGGGCTTTACTCCATTCTGAATTGATAAAGTATGTTAAATACATAAGATTATAATATAAAATTGAAAAATTGTTAGTAATTTTCTTAGAGCATAAGAAAATTACTTATTCTGAAAACTGGAAATTAAGTTTATTTATTCTACTTTTTCTATTTAATTATGACTTTGTTCTGTCAGGTTTGTCTTCTTTGAAGAAGTGAAGCCTTGAATCCTTAAACATGAAAGAAAAAAAGCAAGGAAAGACAGAAACAAAGAAGGAGAGAAAATAAGGAAGGGAGTGGTATGCAAGTAGTCTACAATAGAGAGGAAGCAAAAATGAATGAAAATAAAAAACATACCATGATATTCATTCTGGAATTCCATAAAGCCAGGGGTAATGAAAAATTCATAAATAGTTTTTGGCGACAACAAATGAATGTGAATCAGAACGATATGCAATTTCTAAGAAGCAACACAACATGTTAGGTGTAGAGGGGAAATGTGTTCAAAGTGCAGAGGAAAATTTTGTCAAATGACTTTTTTTTAATGTTTTTATTGTGAATTATGTGGGTTTACATGGGAGAACATCAGTTTTGCATTCATCCTATCATATTTCATTTCATTGCAATGATTACAATCTGCTCCATACATCACCAAACAACCAAAGGATACATCCCACTGGTCTGCCCCCCCGGCAATCAGCACACAGCCCCTCTCCCTGAGTCCAGTGTCCCCAGCCACTCCATCTCTCCACATCATCAACTCTGCAGCTCCATTTCTGGTGTCATTGCTTCTCTGAGTACGGTCCCACACTCCTCTCTTCTCACTTGATGGTCCCAGGGACCTCCGCTCCTGAACTGCAAAATCAGTCACTCCACTCCTTTTTAAGAAAAAAAAATTTTTTATTGTGAATTATGTGATAGTTTACATGTGAGAACATTAGCTTTACATTCATCATACCTTATATCATTCCATTGCCATGGTTATAAGTCCCTCTATGCATCATCAACCAACCAAAGGGTATATGGTGCAAGCCTGCCCCCCCACCCCGGGTCTAGCGCACCTAGCTGCTCCATTTCTCCACGTAATCGTCTCTGCCTCCATTTCTGGCTTCACTGCTTCCTGGGTAGGGTCCTGCATGCTGCTCTTCTCCCTTGATG
>NW_006408638.1:1950898-1966178 GCF_000296735.1 Chrysochloris asiatica
GTGTAGTAATGGTTGGGAGGTCGGCCCGGGAATGTGCAGTGTTTCATTCTGCTGTACATAGGGTCGCTATGAGTTGGTACCTACTTGATGGCACCTAACAACAAAAACAATACTGTATCAAAAAGTAATAGTCAATGTTCAAACATTTTAATATATAGCATAAGATCAAGAGTCAATGGTCCTGAAGGAAGAAGTTCAAGGTGAACTGACAATATTGGATCTGAGAATTATTGTAATACAAACTGAAATATTTCAACAAACTAAAGGCGTTCTGGTAGCATAGTGGTTACAAATCGGGCTGCGAACCACAAGGTCAGCAGTTTGAAACTACCAGCTGCTCCGCGGGAGAAAGATGAGGCATTCTGCTTCCATAAAGATTAACAGCTTCGGAAACCCTGTGCAGGGTTGCTATGAGTCGGATCCAACTCCATGGCACATAACAACAACAACAACAATGTAGCACTGAAGGCACTCACTCATCTATACCATGGAATTTGGAAGATAGCTACCTAGCCAACTGATTGGAACAGATACATATTTGTGCCTTTTCCAAAGAGAGGTGACCCAACAGAATTCAGAAAGCATCAGACAGTATCATTAATATCACATGCAAGCAAAATTTTACTGAAGATCCTTAAAAAATGGTTGCAACAATACATCAACAGGAAACTGCCAGAAACTCAAGCCAGCTTTAAAAGCAGAATTGTACTGAGGAATTATCACTGCTGACATAGATGAGTATTAACTGAAAGAGAATACCAGAAAGATGTCTATCTGTATTTTATTGACTATGCAAAAGCTTCCAACTCTGTGGATCATTGCAAACTATATATAACATTGCGAAGAATGGGTATTCCAGAATACTTAATTGTTCTTGTGAGGAATCTGTACATAGGCTGTCATTTGAATAGAACAAATGGATAGTGACTGGTTTAAAATCAGAGAAGTTGGTGTCAGGATTGAATTATTTCACCATACTAATTCAATCTGTATGCTGGGAAATAATCTGAGAGGCTGGATTTTATGAGGAAGAACATGGCTTCAGGATTAGAGGAAGAGTCATTAACAACCTGCAATATTCAGATTGCACAACTTTCCTTGCTGAAAGTGAAGGGGACTTAAAATACTTACTGATGAAGATCAAAGACCACCACTTTTACCAACTCAATATTACCTAACAAAAACAACAATAATCAGTCAAAACTGACTTAACAGCATGTAAAAACAACAACCAAGTAGTAACACGAAAATTTTCTAATGAGAACATGAAGGATTTGGGACAAATTCAATTCACAGCATAAAGAAGTCCTCACTGGGCTTACCATACCCTTTCATCTTTTTTTTTTTTTCCAGTAAATCTTATTTTCCACAAGCCACATTAAACCTACTTCCTCTAGTAAGTGTTCAAATCAGTGTGAAACATTTTTCTGCTCATTTTACATGGTATGCACAGAATGGTGAAGAGGATTTAAAATTTTTATCAGTTACATAAATACTTCAGGATGCTTTTCACAGACTTTTACTGAGGGTCATTTGCTTTAACCAGAGCATTTTAATTAATGCTTCATGGTCTATGTGTTGAGGACTGAATCTCCCTACAGAAATACACTGATATCAGCTCAAGAAAATCCCTTTAGGATTGAATGGAAAACAAACTTTGCACTGTAATTATAGTAACTGACCTATTAGTAGTCTCCAAAATTTTCATACCTTTAATCCCACATGTTTTAGAGATCAAGATTTATATTGAGATACTCTATTAGTCCTAACACCATAAAGCAGGTAACAAGTTGTTACTAGTTCTGAAAAATACTCAGGTAAGATAAACATTCTGATTTATTTTTACTTTTCAAATTTATATCTATAAATAAATTTCAAATGTTATTATTTTCATTATTCTTAGATTTCAAATCATTTATTTTTCTAGTATTTTTATAAACTGAAGACCATGGGGAGCTATGATAAGACACAGTACTTCAGTTCACACTGACTTATTTTCATTGTAAGGTACAATTTCAAAACATGCAGGTAAGGACGAAAAATAATCCTATTAAATAATTCAGTTATGTGTATTACATGTTGTTTCTAAATTAGCTGTTATTTTAACTTTTTTTTATAAACAAATAAACTGTTTAGCCAGTTTCTTCCTTTTGATGTTCATGGAAAACTAGTTTTAATATTACAGAAAAATAAATCAGTTTTGACCATAAAATTTGTAAGATTAGCATCTTCCATTAAGATGTTTTGCTGCTTTCAATGGATAATGAGATAGGCTTTAAGGAGAAATAAAATTTGATATAAAAAATCCCTCAGCATATTTAAAGTGTTTTCTATTTTTATAAATGTTAGAAAACAAAGTATAAAGATAAGCATACTTTAATTTATTAACATAAGCTATTATGATATAACTCAGAACATATTATAATTTTTTTAGGCAACAGAAATATACCAGGTTGCATAAAATATGATGAAATGTACTTAGTGTTACACTAAGTTGTACACTTGAAAATTCTTGAATTGGCAAGTGTAGTGACGTATATTTTTACAACTTTACAAAATAAATTCAAATAATAGAAATACACTTATCTTGTTATCAAAAAGAGTTTTCCTTTGTAGGCTTTTCTTCAAAATTAATAGTCTAATTAGCAGACCCAAAGAGGTCACTAGTGTCACTGGTAGTTGTTTTTGTTAAGTGCCATGGTCTGACCCATAGTGATCCTGTTTAGGACTTCCAAGGAGAGGCTGGTGAGCTTGAACCACAGATGCTGTGGTTCAAATCGACTTTGCAGTCCAGCACATTAATCCACAGTGCCACACCAGAGCTCCAGTATCATTGGTCTGTTATTGAAAAGAAATTCACTTGTCCCAGGTGAACATGGAGGAGTTAAGATTTAATCAATTCTGCATTTTATTATTGCATTTTACAGCTCCCTTCACAGAAATAGAAGTCACTGTTAATCACAAATTCTTCAAATCTAATAAATAAATTGTGCATACACATAATAAAAAATGCAATGTAGATTAAACAAGGAATTCTCGATTCTGTGATGTATATAAGATATACTTAGATGCACAGAAAATGGAGATCAACATGGTCTCGTTTGGTTATTTAAAGTTTTATTAATAGGAAGAGTCAGGGTCTATGAAAATGAGTAAGTGTGGCAATGGAATGAGATGAGAGAGCTGAAAAATAAGTGGACATCATGAGAAAGATGGAAGAACTACTGGTGAATGTAAGAATGAAGGACTGGTGGATCTGGTTCGAGAGACTCATAAATGCCATCCTAAAGAACTTGAATTTATCTTAGAGACAACTGAATTCTTCCTGACAGCAGAGCTTTACTGTGGTAATATTTTAAAGTGAGCCACTAACTTTTAATTAAGATAAATACATCTGGAAATGACAAGAGAATGTTACCTTAACTAAGGAATCAAACAATGTGGAGTTTCTATTTGATAAATTGTGGAACAAGCTTGAGAGGATACATAATGAATAACAAATATCATAATATAGTCATAGTTATTATTAGTTTGATCACTATTAAATCATTACACAATATATTATAACAACAGGAGACCTGAAAAGCTAGAAAAGGAACGTATTTAGATAAAAGAGGAAAATATTGGCAAATTATTTAAACTACTCTCAGAAAATGCTGGCAATTGTTCATTTCTATTAACCCTCTCTGTCTGATATCAGAATGGGTTAATAGAAATATGAAGATGATATGTACCAATTAACTTATTGAGAAAATCAATTCACTTTTATTTCCTGAGCTTTCCAAGGTAATTTTCTTTAAATAGTCTCGTCTTAAACATTAGTGCTGGTTTAGCGCTATAGGATAAGCACTGGACTAACAATCACAAGGTCGATGGTTCAAACCTACAAATCTCCTTGGAAACCAAAGTTGCTATGAGTTGGAACTTACTTAACAGCACTTAACAATAACAACAAACTTAGTGACCTTTCAAATTTGTATTTAACATCCTAGTAGTATGCCATTTTAAAATATTCACTGAACCATAAGAGTGTGTTAAAAATGTTAACTCAGTGAAAAAAAAAAATGGATATACAAGAAAATAGATTTTAAATACACTTTAAGACTTACCAATACAAAAACTGACATTGAAATATTTGAAAACACTAAACCTAGAGTACCCTGTATTTGTTCATTCCCTTTTCACCTGCAAACATTTTCATGGAATTATTAAAATGTTCTTGTGAATCTTAAGCTTCAGCACTTGAAACATAAACTTTAGGGCAATGAGTGTTCCTTAGAAGTAATTTTGCCTTTCAGTAATTTTGTATTTCAGACACCAGGGGAAGGTTAAAGAAGTGGCTCTACTCTCTTTTATTTAAGAGAAATCCAATGGGAAAATCGGAAAGACTCTAAATTAGAATCTTATCTCTTCACAATTCCTATCTCAACAGAGAAAGCAGAAATGACTGAAGATAATCATTCCTTGACAAATGAATTTATCCTCACAGGATTTACAAGTCGCCCAGATCTGAAGACCCTTCTGTTTGTGGTGTTCTTTGTCATCTATCTGATCACCATGGTGGGAAATCTTGGTTTGGTTGCATTGATTTTTATGGAGCGCCGGCTCCACACACCAATGTACATCTTCCTTGCAAACTTGGCTCTGATGGATTCCTGCTGTTCCTGTTCCATTACCCCCAAGATGTTACAGAACTTCTTTTCTGAGAACAGAATGATTTCTCTCTATGAATGCATGGCACAATTTTATTTTTTCTGCCTTGCTGATACTGTGGACTGCTTTGTCTTGGCAGCAATGGCCTATGATCGCTATGTGGCAATATGCAGCCCACTGCAGTACCACACCATGATGTCAAAGCAACTCTGCATACAGATGGTCATAGGGGCCTACATAGCTGGGAATCTTCATTCCATTATTCATGTAACACTTCTGTTAAGGTTAACCTTCTGTGGATCTCATAAAATCAATCACTTCTTCTGTGATGTTCTTCCACTATATAGACTCTCTTGTGTTGATCCTTATATCAATGAACTGATGATACTTATCTTGGCTGGGTTAATTCAAATCTTAACTATTACCATTGTCTTAATCTCTTATCTTTGCATCCTTTTCACTATTTTCAAAATGAAATCCAAAGAGGGAAGAGGTAAAGCCTTATCTACTTGTGCATCTCATTTTCTCTCTATCTTAATATTCTATGGTTCACTTCTCTTCATGTACATTTTGCCACATTCAGCTGAAGAAGCAGATAAAGATATACCCATTGCTATTTTTTATACTCTAGTAATTCCTTTATTAAACCCTTTTATCTATAGTCTAAGAAATAAGGAAGTCATAACTGCTATGAAAAGAATTATGAAGAAGAGAAAACCTCATAACATTTTGAAACAAATATCGTCTCCTATGACAAATTGACTTTACTCAGATAATAATTTATCAAAATCAAGCATACTGAGAAAATATAATATGACCACTCTCTATAAAATCTTACATCACTAAACAACAATGTTTTTAAGTCAAATAAAGTGATTAAATAATTTCAGAAAGGAGGGATCTGCTAAAATATGTAGTAAGCTCTCTTAGAAGTGAATTAAATGATTTCTCCTAAAGTCACAAATTGTGTCAGAGTGGGATTTTTTTATTCTGTGAATCCAACAAATTCTAGAACTAAATGTCAATACATATAATCAGCCTCCATTTATTGTTGGCAAATTTATGGAATCCCTATGAATAATTTCACAAATTCATACAGATTCAAATTCTCATATATATTATCATATATATTGTTTAACGGAACTACCAGAAGTCAGTTGTACATTTGAATTTGAGCCTCAAATTTCCTTGAGTTGTTTCAATATAGATTTATACAAAATATGTATCCTCGTATTAAGAACATGTGTATATTTAGTGTTAGTAAGTAATTTTTTCTGTCAAACTCTCTGATAGGTTGATAGTTGTCAATGACGCATGGCACTGCAATTCCAGAATACATAAATTAATTCAAGAGTTCCCTCATGGATAGCCTTCCTTGTTTGTTTTTAGGAATATCAATGATCAAAACTAATTGTTCTGGTAAAAACATGTTTGTTTTTAGGACTATCAATAATCAGAACTAATTCCAATGTAAATAACTTATATATTATTAACAGTAATAAGAAGTTGGAGAAGCTATTCAGCATAAGTTTTACAGAAAATAGTGAAAAATCCTAAAAAGTTAAACAACAACAAAAATACTATTTACTTAAATGTGAAGATTTTTTGGGGAAAAAGTTTTAATAGGAACCCACTGTCTGCTAGGAGTTCTGGTGTGATGCTGTAAGATAAGCCCTAGAGCACAAGGTTGGTTTGAACTGCAAAATCAGCAGTTCAAACTCACCCTATACAGGATCGATATGAGTAGAAAACCTACTTGATAGCACTTAACAACAACAACGACTTCTCTACTAATACAAAACTAAACCTTTCACATATATTATATTCCTTTCAAATGGACTTTACTTTTCATTCTTCACAGATTTAAAAAAAAAAAAAAATCATGCTTTGGAATATTGAAGAACCTATCTAAATTTATAGAGGAATATGGAATGGAGTTAGGATTGGAATCAATGGTGTCTTTTCCCCATTCTATTTTATCACTCCTTTCACATATTCTTAAATCACTGTTAATCTCAAAGTGTTTAACATCTTATAAGGAAATTGAGAATATAAACATAGGGAAAAACAAATATAGACACACAAGGAATTTCAGTTTGTGTTGGGCGTATAGCATGTACTTGGTAATTCATAAACAGAGATCAGTTTTGCCTGGATGTTTAATCGTACTCATGCAGAGCCTGTTCATAGATCGACACTGTCATTCAAATAGAACAACTGAATACTGCATGAATTAAAATTAAAAAAGGTGTGTCAGAATTGTATCCTTTTCCTATACTTTTTAATTATGTTTGCTGAGTAAATAATCCCTGAAGCTGGACTGTATGAAAAAGAACATAGCATCAGGATTGGAGGTATATTCTAATGGAGCTGTGGTTTAGGCATTGGGCTGCTAACCACAAGATCAGTGAATCAAACCCAATAGCTGTTCTGTGGGCAAGGATTAGGCTATCTGCTCCCATAAAGATTTAAAATATCAGAAGGCCTATATAGGATGGGTCACTATGAGTCAGAATTGACTGGTAGCAGTGTTTAGTGCACTTTAATATTTTTCATATATTTGTTTACCATTTACATTCTTTTTTCCTAAAAATACCTTGTTCATATCCTTTGTCTACTCTTTAATTTTGCCTTATCATTTTGTTTTCTATTCATATACAATATTACCAATCATCTGTCAATGAAATGTGCAAAGACCTAGGGTTAGAAAGCCAAAGTGAAGGACAAACTTGCCATTTCTCAAGCTAGAAGAACTGTATAAAACTTCAAGCATCGAGCTGCAATATAGCAGGATTTTATGGGTACAAAACTGAGTGAAAAAGGAAATATCAAGGGACGATCAAAGAACTAAACAGTTACATTACCAAAAAGAATTAGTTGATGTTCAACCATTTCTGGAGGTGCATATGATTCAAGAAATTATGCTACTAGCAGAAACTCAAGTTGCACTGAAAGCGTTGGTGAAAAACAAGGCTCAATAGATTACCACTTTTAAGAAACAAATACAATGCTGGCAGTGATCACTTCACTATTCTATGCAAAGTCTGACCATTCAACTGGAAGAAACCCATATTTGTGCCCATTTCAAATAAAGGGGATCCAACATAATGCAGAAAATATTGAATATCATTAATATCACTAGCAAGCTAAAGATAATTTTTAAATGGTTGCAGCAGTACATCGAAAGGGAACTGTCAGAAATTTAAGCCAGATTCAGAACAGCTGGTGAAATGATGGGTATCACTGCTGATGTCAGACGAATTTTGACTGAAAATAGAGCATACCAGAAAGATGTTACCTATGTTTTTTTGTTTTTGTTTTTGTTTTTGATTATTCAAAGACATTTGATTGTATGGAGCATAACGAATTTTGGATAACATTGCAAAGACTGGGAATTGAAAACACTTAACTGTGCTCAAATGAAACTTGTACATAAACAAAGATGCTGTCATTCAAACATAACAAGGGGATACTGCATCATTAAAAATCAGGAAAGATGTGTCTGGGTTGTATCCTTTCACCACCATTTTTCAAATTATATGCCAAACAAATAATATGAGAAACTGGAGTATATGAAGAAAAATGTAGCATTGGGACTGGAAGAAGACTTATTAACAACCTATAATGTGCAAATGATGCAACTTTGCTTACTGGAAGTGAAGAGGACTTGCAGTATATACTGATGAAGATCAAAGACTACAGGCTTGATTATAGATTGCACGTCAACCTTAAGAAAGACAAAAAGAAACCTCATAAGTGGACCAACAAGCAACATGATAAATAAAATATTAAAGTCTTCAAGGATTTCGTTTTACTGAGATCCACAATCAGTGCCCATGGTAGCAGCAGTCGATAAATCAATGGCATATCTCATTGGGCAAACTTGATGTAAAAGTCCTGTTTAAAATGTTAGAAGAAAAAAAACAGTAATACCACTTTGAGGATGAAGATATCTCTGACCCAAGCCATGGCATTTTCAAACACCTCAAATGCATGCAAAAGCTAGACAATGAATAAGGAAGTTGGAAGAATAATTGGGGCTTTTGATTTATGATGTTGGCAAAGAATATTGAACACAGCATAGAGTGCCAAAACAAATCAGTCTTTCTTGGAAAAAGTAGAGGGAGAATGTTTTGGAAGCAAATATGTTGAGACTTATCTCACATACTTTGGACATGCATCAGAAGGGGCCAATCCCTGAAGAAAAACATGCTAGGTAAAGTATATTGTTGTTAAGTGCTGTTGAGTAAGTTCTGACTCATAGCTACCCTGTATAGAGTTTCCAGCTCTGTAAATCTTTGCAGGAGCAAAAAGTCTCATCTTTCTCCTTTGGAGCAGCTGGTGGGCTTGAACTACTGACCTTGTGTTTAGAAATTCAGTGCTTACCCTACAGAACCACAGAGCTCCTTATTAAAATATTGCTATTGTTGTCATTGCTAAGTGCTGTCTTACAGTGACTCTATATAGGGTTTCCAAGGAGCAGCTGGTGAGTTTGAACCACTGACTTTGCAGTTCAAACTGACCTTGCAGTCCAGTGCATTAACACGCAACACCACACTAGGACTCAGAAAAAGAGGAAGACCCTAAAACTGAGACAGATTGATGCAGTGACTACAATAATGAACTCAAACATAGCAATGATACAGTGAGGAAGTTACAAGACTAGGCAGTTATACATTCTGTTGTACATAGGCGTGTTATGAGTCAGAACCAAGTCAATGACACCTAACAACAATGTGTATATGTATACATATATGCGTGTGTGTCTTATGTGTGAGTGTATGTATTTCTTCTTTACTGAATTTAGTTAAACATTTCACAAGTCTTTGACCTTCTATTTCCCAGTGTTTGTGGTGGCTTTTTAGTTATATTTACATTCTCTATGTTCAATATTGAAAATATTGAAAATCAGTTCTACTGAGAAATTTTATTACCACATAAAATTTACAAATAGGTGAGTTTTAATGCATTGGTTCTTTTTATTTCTTCAGTCTTTACTTACACTTAATGCTTATGAAAATTACAGTCTTTTACACCTATATCATATTTGTCCTGTTGAAATTGTATTATGGAGAAGGCTGAGTAATGTCCTTCACAGCAATGTCTATATGCTGCTCACTGGTCTATTATTTTATATCACTCTTTAATTCAGGTGTACAATGCTAGATAAATAACAGAGCAGGATACATTTCATTCTTTGTTTTTCAACATTGCAATTCACTGATCTGTGATTGTTGTTGAGTGTTGTCAAGTTGATTACAACTCAAAGTGACTCTATGGGAAAGTGTAGAACTGCCCCCATAGGGGTTCTTAGATTGTAATCTTTACCGGAGCAGATGGGCCAGAGTGTTCTACTGTTAAGCAGCTGGGTGGATTCAAATCATCAGCTTTTTAGTTAGCAGCAGCCCTATGCTTAATAGTTGCACCAACAAAAAATCAAATATCTCAAGTTTACAAAAAAAAAAAACCCATAAAGAAATTTTTCTCAAGTAAAATGCCCTTACTAATTTATTTTTATTTCTATTTAAACAAATCAGAACAGCTTACTGAATGTCTTGCAAATAGACAGTACATTATAAATTTTCTACTGAAAAAAATGAGGACTTTATAGAACTGAATGATAATAATATGGAAGATAATATTTATATAGTTAGTAAGACCCTTCGTTTGTCAGAATGTATGATTTTGTTTTTATCTATAGTCAAGGCAGAAGAAATAGTTTACTTGCATCTACTGCTGCATCATCACCTCAAAAGACATTCACTGAATGTCTTAATGTCACAAGAGGCATAATTCAAACAATGTCCTTTTTGGAAACAGTTTGTATCACATGTAACAAAAAAGGAGCTTATTTAACTCATTATAAGACCATCAGAAATAACAACCCATTTATAAGCTAAATCATTCTTGAGAAAGCTGGTTTTCAAAACATTTGTACCACAAAATTACTTGTGAATAAGTAATATTAAGATTATGATCATGAGTTGTTGAAACTAAAGTTTCTGTATCTCTCTTTTTAAAGCATTTTAAGGTAATTATAGTCACATTTTAAAGTGATTCTAGAAGACATTAAAAATCTAAGATTTTAGTCATCTCTCTTCTAACATTAATATATTTGTTTATTTATAGATGTAAATATTTATCAATTAATTTTCACAAGCAGATAAAAATCTAGTATGAATGAATTTCTATTTTTATTTTAGTAGACAATTTAAATGATAGAATTATTATTAGAAGTACCATGAATGCAAAATTTATTTCTTTAGGAATTACAAACTGCCAAAAAATTTTTGTTTCTGGTCAAACTTCTAATTGCTATTGTTGTCATTGCTAAATGCTTGTGTTTCATTTTATAAATATTGAGTAATCTATGACTGTATTGTACCTTCCTCGCACTTTTTCCTTAGATGTCATCTATTGGATGTTTTTTTCTTTTTCTTTTTTTGGATGCTTTTTGATGTCCAAAGTTCTTGGTAATTTCAGAACCATTGAGAATAGACTTTACATGGATTTAAGACTCTCTAGTTAAACTTCATTTTTTCCAACTGAGAACTGTTAAGTGACCTACATATAATTAACAAACAGCTCCTTATCACTCCAGTGCCCATTCCAACATGCCAGGCTTACATCAGAATTCTAGTTTGTGGCAGTTCTCAGGCCCAGGACTAGTGCTGCAACTATTAAACTGCAGCAAAAACAGAAGTTGGGATAAACTCTTTGAGCATTGGGTTGGATGAAAGGGTACAGGAGAGAAACTGCTCTGAGAGAGAGTGTGGGAAATGAAGCTTTCATAATGAAGTTGCCAGATAGGATAATAAAGCATTCATGCTTTATTATAAAAATGATTCAGTGTTGTGGAAGTCTTACTGAAGATTATTCAAACATGGCTTCAGCAGTACCAGGAATTTAAGCTGGAGTGAGAAGAAGATGTGCAATGAAGGAGATCTTGGCTGGAAGCAGAGAGTACAAGAATGATCTTTACTTATGTTTTATTGGTTATGATAAGGCACTCAACTATTTGGATCATAACAAAATATGGATAACATTGAGGAGACAGGGAATTCCAAAACACTTTATTGGACTAAACTTGTACATTGACATGTTGTTTTTGTTGCTAGGTGCCATTGACTCGGTACAGACTCATAACGACCCTATGCACAACAGAACAAAACACTGCACAGTCCTGGGCCAACCTCACAATTGTTGCCATGCTTGAGCCCATTGATGCTGCCACTTGGCCAATCCATCTCACTGGGGCTCTTCCTCTTTTTCTCTGACCCTCCATCTTATCAAATATGACATTCTTCTCCAGGGACTGGTCCCTCCTGACAATATGTTCAAGTATGAGAGATGAAGTTTGGCCATCCTGGTCTCCAAGGAGTACTCTGTCTGCATTTCTTCCAACACATTGACATAGATGGTCATTTAAACAGAACAAACACATGGTTTAAAATCAGGAAAAGTGCACATAAAGGTGTATCCTTCCACCATACTTACTTAACCTAGATGTTGAGCAAAGACTCTAAGAAGCTGATATATGAAAACGATTGTGTCATTCTAATTGGATGAAGATTCATTAAAAAAAAAAAACCTACTTTATGCAGGTTATACAAATTTGCTTATTGAAAAGTGGCCAAGATTTGAAGCACTTATTGATGAAGAGCAAAGATGCCTTCAGTATGGATTACTGATCAACACAAAGAAAACAAAAATTCTCACAAATGGACAAATAGCCAACATTATGATAAACTGAGAAAAATTTAAGTGTCAAGGATTTACTTTTAATTGGACCAACAGTGAATGCCCATTAAAGCAACAGTTAGAAAATCATAGGAAGTATGGCATTGGGCAAATCTTCGAAATGCCTCTTTAAAGTGTCATGAAAAGATGTCAGTTTGAGGAATCAGGCGTACCCTACCTAAGCCATGATATTTTCAATCACTTTATATGCATTAAGAAGCTGAACAATGAATTACAATGCCGAAAGAAGAATTATCTAATTTGATATATAGTGTTAGCAAAAAATATTTAATATATCTTGGACTGACAGAAGAATGAACTAACCTGTCTTGGAAGGACAGCTAAAATGCTCTTTAGAAGTAAGGATGGTGAGACTTTGCTTCCTGTATTTTGAACATGTTAATAGGAGGTACCAATCCCTGGAGGACATCGTTCTTTGTAAAGTAGGTACCAATCCCTGGAGGACATCATTCCTGGTTAAGTAGAGGGTCAGCGGAAAAGAGTAAGACCCTCAACAAGATGTATTGACACAGAGGCTGCAACAATGGACACAAACATAGATTGTGAGTGTGGCCCAGGACCAGGCTTTATTTCATTCTATTGTACATAGAGTCACTATGCAAGTCAACCAACTTGATGGCACCTAACAACAACATCAACAACATGACTTCCCCCTCTATTATACAAATATGATCAAATGTATTATTTTTTTTTACTATTGAAAGAGAATGAATAAGAGCCACAATCTACTTCTGGAAATATCATGAGACACTCATGTTCTTTCAGAACTTCTTTACATAAATGTACCATTAATATGTGTGCATGTTATGGATATGGGCATACTGTTTGTGAAAAATATGATATATATTAGAAGTTAATCCATTGTGTACGTGATAAGTTACTTGATATAAAAGAATTAATTAGCTTTCAGTAAATATTATGGACACATTTCATAATTTGGGAAAAAAGTAAGAATAGCGCCTTCTCTTGTGCCTGATTTTTAAATTATTGCTGGATTAAAAACTGAGAGTTAAGAAAAAATCAGATTAATTATCTAAGAAAATGTATGGAATAAATATAATATGAATACATTGGAGAGCTCTTTTTAAGGAATTGCTTTTTTTTGTTCTCTCTCTCTCCCACAGCACTGTATCATTTTTTATTCTTGGATATGGAGGGATTCTTATCCTATATCTGTTTGTTGAAATATCTTAGTTGCTTCAATTCTTGGAGCCTTTTTTTTTCATCTTTTCACAAATGCCATCAATGCAGATTGGAATTCTTCCTTCAATACCATCTGTTCTTGATTATATACTCCACAGTGAAATGGTTGAATGTTAAGTAATTCTTTTTTGTACAGTGACTATGTGTATTTCTTCTATCGTCTTTTGCTGCTTCCTGTATGATTTATCATTTTGCCTATGCTGTTGTTGTTAGGTGCCTTTGAGTGGATTCTGACCCAATATGATCCTATGCACAAAAGGTCAAAACACTGCCCAGTATAGTGCCATCCTCACAATTGTTTTTATGTCTGAGCCCATTGTTGCTACCACTGTGTCAATCCATCTCATTGGGTGGCTTCTTCTTTTTCAATGACCCTCCACTGTAACAAGCATGATGGTCTCTCCTGATAGCATTCCAAAACATGAGAGACAGAGTCTCACCACCCTCATTTCTGAGGAGCATACTCTTGCTGTTGTTAAGTTCTGTTGTTGGTTCTGACTCATAGCGACTCTATATAAGGCTGCCAAGGAGCACTGGTGGGTTTGAATCTCCAACCTCATTATTAGCAGTCAAGTGCTTATCCTTTAGTGCCATACCATATTGTGTTTCTGAAAATAAGGTAAGGAGTGTGTATATGGTATACAAAAATTAATAACGGGTGCTGTTTGCATAAAATGCTATACTTGAATATGTTTCTTCATTCTTTAATCTGTTTCTGTGTCATATCATATTATATCATATTCTGTGGAATGGACTTGTTCTAACACTACAACTGAATATTTGAATTTTCTTATTGCTCATGTTTTCCTTTTATCTTAAAATTTTCATGTATTCATTTTATGCTTACACTAGCACATTAAAAAGCAATTAGACTTCTCATTGAAGACAGTTTCAGTCCATTGCCATATTTATAACACTAGGTCATCTTATGAATAAGGTTTGTTTTTCTATACCCTCAAAAATTATATGACAGACGTTGATGAATTTTTACAGTTTTCTTCACATAGGTCTTCCACTTAAAAAAAAAAAATTAATACATTTTATTTTTACTATTTATAATATCTATTGTATTTTTACTATTTCTTATTTTTCTTTCTTTCCGGTTACTGCTTGCATAGTGAAAAAACTAATAATTGTATATTCATTCTGCATCCAGTATTTTTCAAATTGAAAGCTATTTGTTTAATTATAATATATTAAATTATGAATTTATATTTACAACATTATATTTTATTCATATTTGTAATATTTTATTTCATTTTCATAACTTAGACAATTAGAATTTCCAATTCTGTGTAATTGTTGTAAGGCTGAGCATTTCAATGTGTTCTTAATTTAAAGAAAAATGCTGTATTATTTATGTTTGATGTTAGTTTTTATAACAAATCTCTATCATACCTAAATAGTTTATTTCTAATTTTAAAGAGCTTTTAAATAGAAAATGTTTATTGAATTTCAATATTTTTTCAAAATTAAAAATTTGCCTACTGTTCTTATGTGAGTTCTGGTGTAGTGCTGTATGATAAGTACTGGGCTGTTAATCACAAGGTTGGTAGTTCAACCCCACCAGCCACTCTCTGAAACCCTATACAAGGTCTCTATGAATTGGAACTAACTTGATGACACACAGCAACAACAAGAACAACTGAGCTATAGAATCTTT
>NW_006408638.1:1966568-1974999 GCF_000296735.1 Chrysochloris asiatica
GTAGTAGTAAAGAATATTTTTTAAACAAACAAAAACAGATGTTGTCAATTCTAACACATGTTGAACCCATGTTTTTCACAGTACAAGTGTGCTTCGAAGAGTTTTCAATTGCTGTGATATTTTAGAAGCAGATTGTTAGGCGTTTCTTCTGAGGAGTCTCTTGGTGAATCAAAACCTACAATCTCCTGGTTAGTAGTCCAGTGTTAAATTGCTTGTACCATTCAGGGACTCATTAAAGAATAGCTACTTCATGGGAAAAGGTCAACTTTAAAGTATTCTGATTATAAGGAATGTTGTTGTTAAGTGCTGTTGAGTCGGTTCTGACTCATAGTGATGCTGTATATGGTTTCTGAGGAACTGCAGAATTTGTGATTCAAAGAACCTTGCATTCCAGTGCTTAACCTGATTATAAAAGAATACTAAAAAGATATGTTTTTTTCTAAATAAAATGTCATTGTTTTCACATTCATTGAAGACTATATTCATTTACTCTCCCATACACTGATAAGCCTGGGTGGATATGACAGAGACCAATGAGATTCTGTGTTTTGCCTGCATAGTAATGGTTTATGACTGCTATGTAGGCATATGCAACCTTTTGATTGGTCAACTGGTGATATCCAATGTCTCCTGATGCATGTGGCTTGTTATCTAGATTAACTTTCTGCAGGTAAAATATAATACATTATTTCTACCGTGAAATTGTACAACTGTAAACTTTCCTGCAATGAGGCTCCTGATATTTAAACTTTTCATCTATATACAGCCTTTCACTTTTATGATTATCATTATCTCATACTCCTAGGTCCTATTTGCTATCCAAAAAACAAAAGTCTGAAAAGAGCTGAAGCAAAAGCTTCTCAAACTGCAGTACTCATCTACTGTCCATCTCTATTTCCTATATGTCCTGTATCTGATCCAGATGAAAACGGGGACAAAATGCATTCTTCATTTTACTATTATTAGGTGCTGCTGAGCTGGTTGACTCATAGCAACCCTATGCACAATATAACGAAACATTATCCTGTCCACTTAGAACAGCTTCTGAGTAATTCAGTTCACAGCAAATGACAATGACTCCCTGTTCATGGAATTTACTAGATTTTCCCGATTTCCCATCATTCTAAAGCAGCTAGCTAGATAGAATGGTGAAGACGTGCTAGCCAGGTGGCCATAACTTACAAGGTTGGTGCAGCCATTTTTGAATTATCTTTAGCAAAAATTTACTTCCTTGTGATATTAATGATATTGCCTGATGATTTCCACATTCTGTTGGGTCATATCTCTTTGGAATGGGCATAGATATGGACCTCTTCCAATACGCTGGCCAGGTAGCTATCGTCCAAATTTCTTGGCACAGATAAGTGAGTGCCTCCAATGCTGTATCAGTTTGTTGAAAGATTCAATTTGTATTCAATTTGTAATCAATTCCCAGCACTTAGTTCTTTGCCAATGTCTTCAATGCACCTTAAGCTTTTTCCTTGGCTACTATTGGCTCTTGATCATATGCTGTCTCTTGAAATGGTTGGTCATCAACCATTTCTTTTTAGTATAGTGACTGTGTCTATTCCTTCCATCTTCTTTTGATGCTTTCTCCATCATTCAATATTTTGTCCAAAGAATCCTTCAGTATTTCAAGTAGAGGCTTGAATTGTTTTCTCAGTTCTTCCCACTTGAGAAATGCTAAGTGAGTTCTTCCCTTTTGGCTTTCTAACTCCAGATCTAACTTCAATGTGTAACCTACAATGCATACTTCATTGTAATATTTGACCCTCTTCTTCAGCTGCTCTTTGAAATTTTCAGTTCAGCTCTTTTGCCTCTTTATTTCTTCCATTTGCTTTAGCATCTGTATGTTGGAGAGAAAGTTTCAGTGTTTCTCTGACATCCATATTGGTCTTTTCTTTATTTCCCATGTCTTCTTAATGAACTTTTGCTTTCATCATGTATGATGTTTTAATGTCATCCCACAAGTCTTATGGTTTTTGGTAATTAGTGTCTAATGCATCAACCTGTTCATGAGATGATCTCTAAATTCAGGTGGGATATAGTCAAGGTCATATTTTGATTCTCTTTCATGGACTTGTTTTAATTGTCTTCAGCTTCAGCCTGAACTTGCTTATGAGCAATTGATGATCTGTTCCACAATCTGCCCCTGGCTGATTGTTTTGGCTGATGATATGGAGCTATTCCACCTTTTTTTACCCCACAGATAAAGTCAACTTGATATCTGTGTACTCCATCTGGTGAAGTCCATGTGTATAACCATCGTTTATATTGTTTAACAGTGGTATTTACAACAAAGAAGTCATTGGTCTTGCAAGATGATCTCCAGCATCATTTCTATTGTCAAGGTCATATTTTCCAACTACTGATACTTCCTCTTTGTTTCCAACCTTTGTATTCTAACCAGTAATTATCAATACCCTTTTATTGTCTGGTCAATTTCAGACTAAAGAAGTTGATAGAATTCTTCAATTTCATCATCACTGGCTTAAGTGGTTGGTGCATAAAGTTGAATAATAGTAATATTAACTGGTCTTCCTTGATAGTATGGATACTATCCTATCACAGACAGCATTATACTTCAAGATAGACCTTGAAATGTTTTGACAATGATTGCGACACCATTCAACTTCAATTTGTTATTCACCTCATAGTAAACATGTGATTGTCAGATTCAAATTGGTCACTACTAGTCCATTCCAGCTCACTAATGTCTATGATATTGATGTTTTTGCATTCCATTTCATTTTTGACAACTTCAAATTTTACTAAATTCATACTTCATACAACCCATGTTCCAATTATTAATGGATGTTTGCAACTGTTTCTCCTGATTTTTAGTTGTCCCCCATTAGCAAATGAAGATCCTTAAAGCTTTATTCTATTTCAACATCATGGTCAACTCTACTTTGAGGAGTAGCTCTTATCCAGTTGTATTTTAAGTGCCTTCCATCCTGACTGGCTTTGTTCTGGCACTATATCTGACATATTCTGGTGTTTTTCATCATGTTTCAATATTTAATATTCTGGTGCTGACAGTGTTTCACTACTATTCATACAGTCTTCTGAGGCTAAACATCCAGAAATACTCCACCTCTCCTTCTTACAAGTCTTAGTCTGGAAGCTCAGCTGAAACCTGTCCACCATGGATGACCTAGCAATCAAAATACTGATGGCATAACTTCCAGAATCATAACAACACATGAGCCTCCATAGTGCCACAAACTGACAGACAAGCGGTAGAAATACAATCTAGATAGTGATAAGTGCTAGAAAAGAAGAAATGTGAAAATCATAGATAATGTTAATAATAACATTTGCATAGTGATTGTATAGTAAGTGATAATATTCTATGCCTACGAAACTATATAAAGTTATTTCCTATTGTGCAAAAGGAAACAATGCAATTGCTATTGAGTCAGAACTGAGCTACCCAGAATTTCCAATGGCTGATCTTTCAGAAGGTGATTATCACCAGAGCATTCTTCCATGGAATGGAATAAAAGTTTTGATTAACAGTCAGGTTCATCAACCATTTGTACCACTGCCAAAATAGATAAAACACAGCATAAATGGACTTCAGGGATAGGCCATGGTGGAGGAGCTTAGGTTTGAAAAATTAAAGAAATTCAAGTCCTGGTGTGATGCTGTGGGTTAATGCACTGAACTGCAAGGTCATCTGCTCAAGCTCACCAGCTGTTCCTTGGAAACCATATATAGGGTGGCTATGAGTCAGAACCAACTCCACAGCACTTAACAACAACAACAACAGTTTGAAGCTATAGGAAAAGCACTGGACTGCTAACTACAAGGTTGGCAGTTTAAACTCACCAGCTGCTCCTTGGAAACACTATGCAAGGTTGTGATGAATGAGAACAATGGGAAGTTAGTATCAACAACTACAACTCTTCTCTGAAGATTTCTGTGCTTTCCTACCTATAGTATGTCAATATGGCAGCTTTGGCAATCTCCAGGTACTCAAATTATGTTCCTTTTAAATATTTTTTGAGTTTTGAGGGAGAAAAAAAGAAATCTGAATGGATGAGATTAGGGTAGTAGTGTGAATAGGGTAAGATTTCCCAAGGGAATTCTACTAGGGTAACTCATGCTGCCTGCAAAGAATAAGCAAGTGCATTGTCATGATGGGAAAAATTCCTTTGTGTAACTTTCCTGATCTTTTCTTCACCAATGTGGTTTTCCATCCTTAAAATTACTTTAAAATAAGTGATCATTCTGCATCCTACATGATAATATATCAAGATTACCCATTTGGAGGTTCTACAACTTGCCCAGTGAAATAGGATTCTTGCAGAGCCTTAGCAGTGTATAGAACCACAGGTGGAATCCTGAGCCTCATCCAGAACCTTCTAAGGTAGGGCATTCCCACCATAAAGGACAAGCAAACCAGCCTGGAACAGCTAAAGTGACAGAAGATACATCTTCAAAGAAAAATCATCAGAAAACAGCCCAAAACAAAAATGGCAGTATGACTGACTACTAAAAGAATAAGCAAATTGTTTGCCAGGAAACCATCAAGGCAACCAATTAAGTCCTTCCAGAACAAATCCCCCATCTAAGACTGAAACTCAAAGGCAACACATGCATAAGCATGTACGCTTGCTGGTGATCATATTGGTCTATTGGTGAGTGGAAGAGGGGGAAAGGCAGCAATGAAGAAATGGGCTGAGTTCAACCATGTTTCATAAACTCCCGTTGACCTGGAGATGAGAGAGAGAAGAGGAAGGGCTGGTTGGACCAAAGTGTGGTGAGACCTGGGGACACTTGAGCCCGTGGACAAGGACATAGTCAGAGAGGGCTAGAGCTAAGAGTAAAGCAATCATCTGATATGAAGTGAGGGGAGACACACAAGAACACCCGAACTTGCAGCTAGTACCCATTTGACCTAGCTTCTATGGCTTGATAATCATAACTCTACTAGAGGAAGATAAAAAAAACAAACAAACAACAATTTTTGATGAAGGAAATGAGGGTAAATTGTTACAGTTTGATGAACTTGACCTATACTCATTGAGGTAGTAGCTCAAAATACCAACAGAGAGTCTTCACATCAAGTAGCAATGCTGTCCCTTCTGTATAGTGATAGGCAACTCAGACTTTAACTACCTAAAATGAGGGGGTGATAAAGGCATGAAGTGACTGGCTTATAAGGTTTCAATATGGAGTTTAGTTTAAGAGTGTTGGGCGGTGGGGGAAAGATAGAGTCTCCACTGAATAGCTTTCATCTTGTCTAGATGGGTCTGGTAAAAAGAGATACGAATAATATTCTTATGATTCAATAGTGAGTAATTGTTATCATGACTAATTGCAACTGTCACAACTGTAAAGGTAGAAGTTTTGTAACAAAAACAGAAGAGTAGTTAATCTCACAGTTCAGAAACAGAGGACCTCAGGACCATCAAGGGAGAAGAGCACAAGAGGAATGCAGGACCTTATCCAGAGAAACAGTGACACCAGAAATGGAGGCAGAGGGACAGAGGGAGCACCTTAGGACTCTAGATTCATGGGAAGAGAGGGACTGAGAGCTGGTGACCAGAAGGCAGACTTGCAAAAATGTCCCCTTTGGTGGTGTAAACGATTATATATGCCTGAGTGGGTTTATGTAAAAGCTAATATAAATAGAGAGAAATAATGTTAACTGATGGTGATAGCACATGGAGGGGATTATAAGCATTGTAATAAAACAAGGTATATGATGTGTTGAATGTAAAATTGATGATCCTCCCTGTAAACTTTCACTCAAGTCACAATAAAAACCTAAAAAAAAAAGAAAGAAAATAAGTCACCAACATATTTTTTGTATGTCTGAATAATAAAAATTCACTTGCATTTATTTTTTTATTTTTATTTTGGGGTTTCCCTGACCCTGATTTGTCTGAATAATTTACCCAACAGTCAATGAAAATGCCTTGATATAGGCAGAATTCAGCTTGTCAGGGCTGTAGTATTTTGCTGTGATAAGTTTACTTAAATTTGAGTAATGTTAGTTCATTTTAGCATTTGTTCAAAAAAGGTATAAAATTGACTTATGTCATTTTTAGATTTTGAAAGAAATATTGTCTATTTGCCTATTAAATATAAATCTCTGTGTCACATTAATGGTTTTGGTGTTTATGAAGGGAGAAAAACAGAAAACAGTGAAATTGTTTAAATACCCTTTTTTGAATCTTAGATACCATTGTTTCCTGATAGAAAATAACAAAGACTTGTATGCAGTTGAAATATGCAGTAAAATTTCATTTGAAATTGATTTCCTAGCAGTCACTCTTGAAAAATAGCTTACTTTCTGTTGGCTTTGTTGTTTTAATTTAGAATGTATTTGTTGTAGTTTTTAGTATTATAATGTGTTTGTAACACTCACTTCAGTACTTTCAAAACAAGTATGTGTCTGATTCTTACTTTTGTAAGTATACCATAACAATATATTTATACTTTTAAAAAGTAAAAAAAAAAAAAAAAAACACACAAAGATTACCCTTTGGGCTCTCAAAAAACCGTCTTTATAACCCTCTGAGCACTGGTAGCGTAGTGGTTACGAATCGGGCTGCGAAACTTAAGGTCAGCGGTTCGAAACTACCAGCTGTTCCACGGGAGAAAGATGAGGCTTTCTACTCCCGTAAAGATTTACACCCTTGGAAATCCTGTACAGGGTCGCTATGGGTCAGAACCGACTCGACGACACATAACAACAACAACAACAACATAACCCTCTGAGCTGACTTCTCAACCTTGAATTCATCATTGAGGACTTTATCTTCCTTAAAATGCTTGTTTTATGTGAGACAGCATTCCCTTAAACTTGTTGCAGTTTCAAGGATTTGGAAAGATGTTCACTTAACTCTTGATAAAATTTTATATTAGCCCTATACTTAAAGTTGTTTCAGTTGCACAAAAAAGTATCTTTTTTCAAAACACTTCACAACAGCAACAACATTAAATGTTTGACAGACATGTCAAGTTGGCATCTGAATATACTAATCAACATGGTAAAATTGACAATGTATAACAAAAGACTTTTCCTACCAACTGACACTTGATAGTACTTAACAAGAACATTTGTTATCTCTAATTTTGTTCTAGATTATTTAATACTATTGCCATTCTTTAATACTACTACTATTGTTGATATTTTATTTAATACCAATATTGAATGCTATGTTTTGTGTATTATAAGTATAAATCAATAACATCAACAAATATCCTATGAGGCTTCAGAGACACTTCTCTCATTTTATTATAAAATGAGAGGAAGTGTTTCTTCACTTGTTTGTCAGAACAGGTACTACCAAAACATTTCCCTTGTTGAGACAATTATTAGTCTTTTATAAGTTCTTTTATAGTTTATAGTTCTTTAAAAAAAAAAAAAAAAACTTTTAACTTGATAATAACAGAGGACAACACCCTGGTTAATACATTTATTTCATTTGTTAACTGGAGACATGCATAGAAAACTACCACTGCCTGTTATAACAATAAAGGTGAATCTGAAGAGTCTCTACTCTCCAGAGACTCTATTAAAAGTTTGTACCTTAAAGACTGGGAATTGGGAAACTTCAGTAATTGTAATTATGTATCCATAACTTGCATGAAATACACAGAGGACATTATTAGGAATCAATAGGGATTTCTTCGGAAAGTCAACATTGTTATCATCAAATAAGAGCCAGGTTTACATAATACTGATGAAGCCCTTGGGTAAGAGTCAACCTTGGCAGAAAGGGAAGTTCTTTTCTGCTCTGGTCCTAAGCCAAGCTGATTACACACTACTCACCCCCATCTCCTATTAAGCCAAGCTTGGCTCATTAAAGCAAGTTGAAATAATGACTATTCTCTGAAATTTTGATAAATCTTCCCTGTTTCTTCATATGTACTTATTCTCCCTCTACTCCCTGCCCTAAGTATCTATGTCCATAATCCATCCCATACCTGCTTGGGATCCCTTAGATCCTGAATCCTAGGTAAACCAAATGAATGGTCTCTTTCCTAATCTGAATCCAAAGTTGGTCATAAAATGCATTGATAGAAAAGTATAGCAGGAGTTAGTGCCTTCAATTGCCCCTCCTCCCCCTAAATCTCCCTGAACTAATGAAACACAATGAATGAGAGAGTTACCTGATCCTAGGGAGGAGTCATTTCCATTAAGGTTGGTAAAGAGTACGGTTAAGTGTCTGGGCTCTAGAATAAAACCTCTGGATTTTGTAGTCTGACTATTATTTGCTAGCTATATAACCCTGGGGAACTCAAGACCTTTTTGTGCCTCTCTTCCCTCATTTATAAATGGAAGATGAGAATTATAGAATGACTGCAGAGACTTGTTGTCAAAATTCACAAGAATAATCATTGTAAATGATTTAGCATAGAGTCTGGAACATAGAAAGACTGTAGTAAATGATAACTATAATATAATAAT
>NW_006408638.1:1975205-1976510 GCF_000296735.1 Chrysochloris asiatica
TTAGTCAATTATGACTCACAGTGACATTACTGGACAGAGTAGAACTGTCCATAGGATTTCTAAGGTTGTAAATCTTTATGAAAGCAGACTGCCATACCTTGTCCCTTGGATACTATTACTATAACTTGGCAAAACTGAAATCTTCATGGATTGTGTGCACATACCTATTTCAGGTCCCAGCAGATGCAGGTGACATGTGGAATCTTTTGTTACATTTAGGTATTGAATCTTTTGGTTATTTTCCATCTGTGAATTAATAGGTTCTTTTATGACTTTCTAAAGTGTTCAAACATTAACTTTACTTGGATGGTGTTTTGTTCATTTACTAGACCCATTCTCAGATAAGCTTTAGGTACAAGCCATCTTGTATTAGCTATAACAGCACCATCTCCAGACCAATCTCAATAAACAGAATTTCATTTGTAATATAAAAAGTTAAGAATTATAAAATATATTGTTGTTGTTGTTAAGTGCCATGGAGTCAGATCCGACTCATAGCGACCCTGTACAGGTTTCTGAGGCTATATATATTTACGGGAGCAGAAGGCCTCATCGTTCTCCCCTGGAACAGCTGGTAGTTTTGAACTGCTGACCTCATGGTTCACAGCCCAATTCGTAACCACTACGCTACCAGAGCTCGCATATAAAAGCATACAAACAAAAGTTGTACACCTTGATAAATTATTAATGAGCCAAATACATGTAATAAGCAGAAAGATAAGACAAGGAACATTTGAAGCACTCCAGATGTTTCCTATACATATTTTTCAACCACAATTTACTTCCTGGACCTAAAAGTATCCATAACATAAAATCAACAGCAATTGCTTCCTTGGTTTTCTTTTTTTTTTTTTGACCTTTGCAATTTTTATATCAAATAAATGTACAAATAATATTATTACTACATTGTTATTGTTGTTAGGTACCTTCAAGATGATTCCAACTCATAAAAATCCTATGCACATTGCCCCCTCCCTATCACCCAAACTATCCTGTGTCTAATCCCTGCCCTGTGCTCCACCTTCCCCTCCCTCCCCTCACCCACCCTCAACATAGGGAGGGGTCAATATACAAGTAGGGAGAGGGGAATGGAAAACAAAGCAGATAGGAGAACAATTAGATAGGTCTCAATGGTCTAAGTGAGACAGAGGTAAATAATGATATATGCACAACTTGAGAACAACAGAGTTCTGCGATACAGAGATCAAGCCATGGTTGGAATGTGGAAAAGGGGGGAACAATATTAAGATGCTTGGCTGTCTTTTGAATCTTGGTTTTCCTTGCATTATATTATAAAATAGACAC
>NW_006408638.1:1977976-1979924 GCF_000296735.1 Chrysochloris asiatica
TTCCTGTACCACACGCATAATTGTTGTTATGTTTGAGCCCATTGTTGTTGTCACTATGTAAATTTGTATGTTGAGGATCATCTTCAAAAAAACTGATGAAGCACTAGAGGCACTCACTCATCTCTGTCAAGGAATCTGGCCATATTTGCACCTATTCCAAAGAAAGTTGACACAAGGGAATACAGAAATCATCGGAACAATATCATTGATATCACATGTAAGTAGAAGTTTGCTGAAGATAATTTAAAAAACAGTTGCAACAGTCCATCGACAGGGAACTGCCAGAAATTTAAGCCAGATTCAGAAGAGGACTTGGAAGGAGTGATATCATTGCTGAAATCAGATGGATCTTGGCTGAAAGCAGAGCTGCAAGAAAGATATTTACATTGTGCCTTATTGACTATGCAAAGGCTTTCTACTGTATGGGTCATGTTGTTGTTGTCAAGTGCCGTCGAGTCGATTCCGACCCACAGCGGCCCTGTATAGGGTGTCCAAGGAGCAGCTGGTGAGCTTGAACAGCCAACCTTACAGTTCAAACATCTTTTCAGTCTGGTGCATTAACCCACAGCGCCACACCAGGACTCCGTCTGGGTCATGCAAACTCTGAATAAATTTGCAAAGAATAAGTATTCCAGAACACTTAGTCAGTTCATTAGGGACCTGCATACTCTAAGAGGCAATCGTTCAAACAGAACAAGGTGATACTGAATGGTTTAAATCAAGAAAGTTGTGTACCAGAGTTGTATCATTTCACCATACTTAATCAATCTATATGCTGAGTAAATAATCAGAAAACCGGATTATATGAAGAAGAAAGTAGCATCAGGATTGGAGGAAGAGTCATTAACAACTATGATGTGCAGATGATGAAACATTACTTGCAGGAAGCAACTAGGACTAAAATACTGATGAAAAGCAACGATTACAGCCTTCATTATGGATGGCAGCTCAGTGCAAAGAAAATAAAAATCCTCATGCCTGGATAAATAAATAACACCATGTTAAGTGGAGAAAGACTGAAGTTGTCAAAGACCTGATTTTGCTTGTTCCCACTATCAACACTCATGGAAGTAAGAGTCAGTAAATCAAATGATATACTATATTAGGTAAATATGCTGCAAAAGACTACTTTTAAATAGTAAGAAATCAGTTTGAGGAATAAGGTGCATATGACCCAAGTCATGGTATTCACTATAGTTCTGTATGTCTGTGAAAGTTGGACAATCAATAAGAAAAACCAAATAACAATCAATGCATTTAAATTACGGTGTTGAAAAAGAACAAACAAATCTATCTTAGAAGAAGTGCTTTCTTCCTGTATGATGTTCCTGATGTCATCCCACAACTCTTCTGGTTATCAATCATTAGTGTCTAATTTATATCTGTCCTAAATTCAGGTAGGATATATTCAAGGTCATATTCTGGCTCTTATGGTGATTTTTCATTTTTTTCAGCATCAGCCTGAACTTGCAAATGAGTATGGATGGTCTGTTCAGCAGTCGATCCCTGGCCTTGTTTTGACTGATGATATTGTACTTCTCCATCATTTCTTCCCACAAATATAGAGAATTTGATTGTTTTATTTTTCACTTGGTGAGGTCCACATGTTTTATGTTGCTGAAAAGATAATTCAATTAATAAGTCATTGTAGTTGTTGTTGTTATTGTTAGGTGCCATCGAGTTGGTACCTAAACATAGTGACATTATGCACAGCAGAACAAAACACTGCCCTGGGCCAAGTTCACTATTGTTGCCACACTTGAGTCCATCGATGCTGCCACTTGACCAATCCATCTCGTTGGGGGTATCCTCTTTTTCTCTAACATCACCAAATATGATATTCTTCTCCAGCAAATGGTCCTTCCTGACAATATGCCAGAAATATGAGACACGTAGTTTGGCCATCTTGGCCTCTAAGGAGCACTCTGAATGCACTTCTTCTAAAATG
>NW_006408638.1:1982240-1989841 GCF_000296735.1 Chrysochloris asiatica
AGAAGACAAGAAAGAAGGAAATGGTCAAAATGGATTTCAGAAGAGACACTGAAACTTGCTCTCCAGCGTAGAGATGCTAAAGCAAATGAAAGAAATGAGGAGGTCCAAGAGCTAAAAAAAAAATTCTAAGATTAGCTCGAGAAGAGAAAGCCAACTATTACAACAAAATGTGCAAAGATCTGGAATCAGAAAACCAAAAAGGAAGAACATGCTCATCATTTCTCAAGCTGGGTGAACTGAAGAAAAAAATTCAAGCCTCGACTTTCATTATTAAAAGATTCTCTGGGCATATTATTGAATGATGTAGAAAGCATCAAGAGAATAAGTCATTAGTCTTGCAAAATTCTATAATACGATATCCAACATCATTTCCATCATCAAGACCATATTTTTTGATTACCAATTCTTCTTCTTTGATTCCAACTTTTGCATTCCATTCACCACTAATTATCAGTGTATCTTGATTGCATGCAGTATCTATTTCAGGCCAAAGAAGTTGGTAGAATTCTTCAATTTCACCATCACTGGCTTTAGTTGTTGGTGCATAAATTTGAATAATAATGACATTAACTGGTCTTCTTTTTAAGCATGTGGACATTATCCTATTACAGACTGCATTGTACTTTAAGATGGATATTGAAATGTTCTTTCTCATGATGAATTTGACACCACTTCTTTTCAATTTCACATTTCTGGCATAGTAAACCATATGTTATCTGGTTCAGAACAGCAAATGACAGTCCATTTTAGCTCACTAATGCCTCAGATATTGATCTTTGTGCATTCCATTTCATTTTTGACAACTTGCAACATTCCATGTTCTGGTTATTAATGAATGTATGTAGCTATTTCTTCTCTGTTTGAGGTGTGTCCATCAGCAAATGAAGGCCCAGAAAGGTTTGCTCCATTCATGTTATTATAGTTAATTGGAATTTGAGGCATAGCTCTTCACCAGATGTATTTTGAGTGCCTTGCAACTTAGGGGCTTATCTTCTGGCACTATATCTGATAATGTTCCACTGCTCTTCATAATATTTTCTGTGACTAACCATTCAGAAGTGGTCTGCATCTCCTTCTTCCTAATCTTTCTTAGTCCGGAAACAAAATACCATAGTGGTGGTGGCAGTGTGCCATGGAGTCAGTTCCGACTCATAGTGACCCTGTATAGGATTTCCAAGGCTGTAAATCTTTAAAGGAGCAGAAAGCCTCATCTTTCTCCCATGGAACGGCTGGTAGTTTTCAACTGCTGACCTTGATGTTAGCAGGCTAACTCATAACCACTATGCTACCAGAGCTCCTTAAAAAATACCATACAAGTATTCAAAATACTGGTGGCATAGCTACCTGCATCACAGCAACAAGCAAACCACCACAGTGCAACAAATTGACAGATGAGCAGTGGATTATTATTAAACATATTACTAAATGTGCATCTTAAACCCTCATTTTTGTTTTCAATTTTGGCGCTTGTAAAATTCCTCCATATTATACCATGCAGCTGTACTTCAGACGTTTTTATTAAATTTATTTATGCATTCTACATTGAAGTTGTTTCCTGTTTGGGATTACTATGAATAATGCTGGCATGAACATTCTCACACATCTTTCTTGATGCACATAAGCATATATTTCTCCAGTAAATATATCAAAGGGTAAAATTTTATGCACTGTGAAACTTTACTAAATTAATACATTTTTTTCCAAAAAATAATTGTACAAATGCATGCCTTAACCTGCACTATCTGAGCATTTCTATTTTCACACCCTACTAAATACTTAGTAAACTTACAACTTTTTATCTTATGCCTTTTTCACATTAACTAGTCTATCATGTGTATTATATTTCCCTGTTAATTTAATTTGCATTTCCATGTTTCCTAGTGAGTACTTATGTCTTTTAGAAGCTTTTTTATTTTGCCTTTAACATACATATTTATAATCCAGTATAACTGATCTGCATACTGTCATCATTCTTGATTTTCCATATAGAAATACAATTGTTCCTACATAATTTATTAAAAAGTACATACCCTACCTACTTGAAAATGATATCTCAGTCATTAAAGTATCTATGTATGTACAGATACATTTTGTATGCCTCTCTTTTGAATTTTCTATTGTGTTTCACTAATCAATTCTATATCCTTATAACAATACCCTGACTTATTATTATATATACTACTACTACCACTACTCACTGCCATGGAGTTGATTCCAACTCAACTGCAACCTCATAGACAGAGAACTGGCCCACCAGAATTCTGAAACTGCAGATCTTTAAGGAAGCAGATTGCTTAATATGTTGTGTTCAAACTGCAGACCTTTTGGGTTAAGTAGGCATTCTTCAGTCACTCCTGATCTCAAAAGAAACAATTCCAACTTACTATTAAGGGTGATATTTTTTGTGTCAGTACTTAATCTTTAGTTTATTAAAGAATATTTGTCTATTCTATGTTTGTTAAGTTTTATCATAAAAAGGCAATACATTTTATCAAATACTTTGATAAAAGTATTTCCTTCCACTCTATCCAGTGATTCCTTTCAGAGCAGTTTGCAATGGTAGGTAGGCAACATCTAGTTCTTCTGGCCTCAGGACCATGGAGACTGATGTTTGTGTGGTCTATTAGTCCATTGGACTAATTGTTTCTAAGTGTCTTCGGTTTTCATGATGCTTCTTTCCTTGTGGCAGGAGACACCAATAGTTGCACCTTAGATGTCCACTCATGAACTTTTAAGATCCCAGTTGCTACTCACAAAATTATGAAGTAGAACATTGTCTTTGAAGACTATACTGTGCCAATTGATCATGGTATCTCCTGATACTATGCTCCTGAGTTCCCAGGCCCAGTAAATCCTTTCCCCAAGGTGTTTGGGAATGTCTAAAAAGTTTTCATAATTTGTCTCATGTATACTCCATCACATTCATGGGTGTTTTTGCAGTAAAATTAAATACCCATATATAAATATCCTAAGTCAAACCTCTATATATTTGTAGATATACTCCCACCTGCCCTGCTATACCCATTCACCTTATGTATCTATCTGGGTATCTGCCTGTAAATCACTGTTATTGTAGGATTGTGTATATTATAGTATTTAGTTCTGCTCTCTTTAACTCTTGCACTTCCCCCTGTGTCTTCTCCTGCCTTCATCATTCTTCTGCCAACCTCCCTCCTGCTGCAAATTGCCTTCTTCATCACTCAAATAACATACACGTGTCTACCCACTAGCCAGTGAATTACTCCCACTTCCCTCCTGCCCCTTGTAACATCAGAAAATGTTTCTTATAATGAAACTATTTTCTTGACTTTGACTCCTGGTGTGGAACTGTAGGATCAACACTAGACTGTGAATTACAAGGATGGTAGTTCAAACCCACCAGCTGCTCCTTGGAAACCCACCAGCTTCAGTTCAAACCCACCAGGGTCACTATAAGTCAGAACTAACTCAACAGCAGTTAAAAACAATAACAATGGCCTCAAGGTTCATCCATGAGGTGTTTCACAGGTTCATTGCTATTCTTCAGTGTTGCATAAGATTCCACTGTGTCTATGTACCAAAGCTTGCTTATTCATTCTTCCACTGATGGGCATTTATATTGTCTCCATCTTTTAGTTATTGTTAATAGTCCTGATACATACCAAGTAAAGAGATTGTTGGGTCATATGGTGTTTCTATTCCCAACTTTTTGAGGAAGCGCCATACCAGTTTCCATCGCAGTTGAAAAATTTTATGGTCCCATTAGCTGCTCCTTGGAAACCCAACACAAGGTTGCTATCGGTCGGAAATGACTCAATGGCACTTAACAACAACAGTAGCTAATGATCACAAGTATTTCTTCATATCTTTGCTAGCACTCTGAATACATTGTATGGTGAAGAATCTGTTCATGGTCTCCGCCCATTTTAAATTGGATTGTCCTTTATTTGTTGAGGTGTTGAAGTTTTCTATAAATTTTAAACTTTAGACCCTTGTCTAATAAGCCATTGCCTCCCCCCCACCCAATTTTTTCAATGTCTGTGGGTTTTCTTTTTACTCTTTTGGTGAAATCTTTTCATGCATATACGTTTCTGATTTTTAGGAGGTCCCAGTCATCTAGTTTGTCTTGTGCTGTCTATGCATCTTCAGTTATGTTTGATAATGTATTTATACCATACATAAGAGACTCCTGGTGTGGTGCAGTAGGATAAAAACTGGACTTCAAACCACAAGTTCAAACCCATCAGCTGCTCTTCAGAAACCGTAGGGTTGCTATGCATTGTAACTGAATTGATGGCATTTAACAATAACAACAACAATATAAGACACTAAGTTTATCCCTATTTTACATTTAGGTATTTGAGCCATCTTAAGTCCTTTTTTTGTATATGGTGTGAGATACTGGTCTTATCTCATTCTTCTACAAATGAATATCAAATTTTGCCAGCACAATATATGTTAAAGAAACTATCTTTTCCCCATTTAACATGTTTTGGCCCATTGTCAAAGATAAGTTGACCACAAAAGGGGGCAAACTGGCAGACTAAGCAGAAAGACTTGCATACCGTCTGCAGCAAGGACACGGAAAAATGGGTGAGAAAGATGCAGAGTATGGTCCTGGAACTCTGAGTTTCAAATGAAGGGATAGAAAAGTGGACCAAGTCCTTACTGGGAGAGACAGTTGAGTAGACATGACAGGGAAAAAGGTGACTTTGAGCTGTGGTAGCTGCTGGTACCTGGCATAGCCATCGTGAACGTTTGTGAGTTGCTTCAGAGACAAGAAAACATATCCACATTGCAGAAACCTATCTGTGGCTCATTGAGACAAAGGTGCAAATTTCCCCACAGTCTGCTTTCCCACATTCCTCGGGTGATCAGAAGTGAGATTGGCTTCCACCAGTTTGCAACACAAGGAAGCCCCCATTTCCCAGACAGCTGGAGTTGCTTAAAGGTGGGAGATGAGTCTGAGAGCCCCATGTAAGAAGAAGGCGATATCTGCAATAACCCTGCTCAGGCAGGACCTAACTCAAAATCCACAAAGTCGTATCAGCTGAATGGACACATAGGGTAGTAAAAGAGGAGAAGAAAAGGAAAAAAAAAAAAAAAAAAAAAAGACTGGCTGTCAGTGCAGTGTGGCTGCACAGGCACAGCAGAGCCATTTTCGAACTTTCTCTGGCAGTTGTGATGGCAGCAGTGGTGGTACAGAGGCACACCGATTATTGATGGACAGAAAGTAGTAGCCAGTTTTTGTTTCGTTTTGTTTTCCTTTCTTCTTAATTCTTCATTATTTTATTCATTACTAATTTATTTTTTCAGTTATTCACTGGGGTTTTTTGTTTGCTTGCTTGCTTTCCTTCTCTCTTGTGGGTGTGCTTTCTTTTCTTGCCTCACCTGACAGGAGACAAAAACTGCAGCCATTCAGCACAGCCAAAGAGCCAGTCTTAACAACTCCACCAGTTGGGTTAGTGTCAATACCAACTGCTATACACTGGATCAACGACAACAATCAACATCAGATAAATCCACCCTGACCTAAACTGGATGAACAGCAAACAGAGAATTGTGCACAAGCTCATCTCTTGATTACATCCACCAGGAGGCATTGTGAATACACCAACATACATTCATCAGCTCAATACAAATATAACAATACCACTATGTCTTGAAAGCAACAGACAGTATCAGTTCACATGAAGAAACAAACAAATGACCAAGAAAAAGAGCTCAAAAATGATTCTGAGGAGAAAAAGCACTGGAACTTTCTGAAAAAGAATATGGGAGAATGCTATTTAGGTACCTCCAAATATCAATATAAATTTTGAGGAAAACTAGGAAGAATTCAGAAAACTTCTACAGGAACAATCAAACAAAATAGATAAAGGATTGGAGAAAACACAAAAACTGCAAATAGAAATTCAGAAGATTAATACTAAGATATCAGAAATGTACAATACACTGAAAAGATAAAGGAGTAGATTTTAATCAATGAAAGTCAGAATCAATGAGCTTAAAAATAAATCCCTCAATACTATTAAGCTAGAGAAACAATCATGAAATGAATAAAACAATTTGAAGAAAGCTTAAGATTAACATAGGACAACATGACAAGGAACAACCTATGAATTCCAGAACAAGAAGAGACAAAGAAAACCACTGAAAAGATAGTTGAAGAGATGGTGGAAGAAAATTTACCCAAAATGATGAAATATGTAAAAATTAAGCCAACTTTACAAAAATATATTAAATAGAGTCCTTCGGACTAAGAACCAACAAGCACAGACAACAGTGGGAGATTGACATACATGGCAACACCACCCAGAATTTAATCCAGATACATAAGTATACACAATAATACAAAACTACAAGACTGAAAATAAAACAGATTGTTTCAAAATGGGGAAGAAATTAGTAAATTACAGCATAACTTTAAAGAAACTTAGTACCAATTTTCCTCTAGTAGACGCAAAGCTTCCTTGTCTGATGGCGTTGCCCTGATAGGCCAGGCATGAAGATCATGAGGCAGAAACATGTCAAGAGGCACCTTGGCTTCTTCTGCAACAATTTCAGAGTTTGAGACCCATACCAGATATTGTTGGATGACACTTTCTGTCAGGTGCTACCTCATTGTGGAGATGCAGCTGTACACCACAAGGTTCTATCCTAGAAGATCCCTATGAGCTGGAGTCAACTCAATGGCAGTGAAATAACATGGAGAAAGGCATCATGATTGATAAATTGGAGGGTCAGAGCAAAAAGGGAACGCCCCAACAAAGTGGATTGGCAAAGTGGCGACAACAATGGGCTCAAGTGTAACAACTATAGTGAGGATGGCACAGGACCAGGCATGTTTCCTTCTGTTGTGCTATGAGTCAGAACCAACTCAACGGCTCCTAACAACAAGGTTTGCTAGAAATATTATACAAGGTGTGTTTAAAGAGCTAGAATCATTGGGAAAGGACTTATATGGGACAAAACTGATTACACAAAAATGCAAAGTTCTAAACTGTCCCATTTCAAGAATGCAGTGAGTGAATACGGATGCCTACTCTCCTTGGTCAAAGAGGGAAATCCTCATTATTTTGTGGCAACGCAGGATTATAATTTGTCAGTTAAAGTTAAGAAATGGCCTGGAGTTCCTCTTATGTTTATTATTCAGAATTTTATAGTGTTGGACAAACCTTCTCCCAAATCAGTTGCCTTTGTTAAAGAAGTAGAAGCAGGTCAGCTTGTCTCTGCACATGGGAAAGAAAGCATCAAACAACTTAAAGAAGAACAGGATTTAAAGAAAAACCCTGAACAGAAGAGAAGAAAGAAGCAGAAAAAAGTAACTGACTCCAATCCTTTTAGTTGTTTGAAGAAAAAGAAAACAGCATAGAATACAAACCCATCCTCTAATTCTGGGGGGAAAAAAAAGAAAAAGAATCCAGAAGAGATCTACTTCAAAAAAAGTACTGTCTGAAAAACAGAATGCAGAAGAGTAACTAACAACTGCTTTGGCTACTTTAAAAAACTTTCAAATGTAAGAAAGCTACTTAAAATTCTGCAAGTGAGCATGAATCCATAAACTGCTGCCTAAAATTATTTATAAAATAAAGTGAATCAATGGGGGAAAAAGAGAAACG
>NW_006408638.1:1990704-1991793 GCF_000296735.1 Chrysochloris asiatica
AGGGAAAAGATCAGAGCCACCATGGATGCCTGATTCCTGATGTATCCTCAAAGAAAAAGGTGTGGACTTTCTTTTTTTGGATTTATTCATTGGTCCTTTCCTGTCTGCACACCTCCATTCTGGTGACACGAGGGGGGTGTCTGAGTAAGTGGACACTTCACCCCTGCCCAAAATGTGTTCTACTGAATGCACACAGATCTGTTCATCAGAATTTAAAGGGAAAGGCCCCGCTTAAAACCAAATGGAAGTGCAAAATGACCATAGCAGGCTCTGACCTGTTTATAACTAGGAAAAAGACTTCAACTGGGGTTGTGGAGTGGGAGAGAGACAGAGTAAAAAGGAAGCAAGCCAAAAATTAAATCCTGAATTGTCATAGCAGTGGCATCTTGAAATTTCTCAGGTGGCCTTAAAGGCAAGAAGCCAAGAGAGGGACATTAAAGTCATACTCATATTTGGCTACAGATTTATTTATTTTTCCCTCTGCTCTATTTGCTAAGATCATAGACTACAATAGCCAATCTGTCTTTTTTGCTGTTGGTGTTTTGTATTCTGGTCCCCTCTTTACCTATCAATAATTACACAGAATGTAAACAGATAAAATGCACCATTTAGGAGATGGAGAGTGAAATAATGGATATGAAAACAAGAATCCTTCAATATGCTTTCTGCAAGAGACATACCTTACACACAAAGACAAAAACAGACTAAAAGTCAAAGGATGGAAAAAGTATAACAATCTAACTGCAATAAAAAACAAGTAGCAATGGCAATGTTATTCTCTGATAAAATAAATTTCGAGGCAAAAAACATCATAATAGATAAAGATGAACATTATCGGGGTATTCCATCAAGTAACATGACTAAAAAGAAGCGGGAGAATCTGGATGTCGCTCTAGAGATCTATGGGCTGGAGAAGAAACTGTACCCGTGTCAGAGGGACCTGGAGGTTGTGAATGACAGGCTCTACCAGGCAGAGCTGAGCCCAGAGGCCAGGTCATCTTTGGAGAAGGACAGAAACACCTTGATGAGCAAAGCCTCCAATTGTGAAAGGGAGCTGAAACTGCTTCGGCAGGAGAACCCGAAGAACAT
>NW_006408638.1:1992838-1994820 GCF_000296735.1 Chrysochloris asiatica
ATGTTAAGAAGCTTGGCTGTATTTTGAATCTTGGTTTCCTTTGCATATCATTACAAACTAGACACTTGAAGGGAAGAAAAGATATAGCCAGAAATATCACCATAGAAAGCTTGTAAGTTTGTCTTCTGATTGTAACTGATTGAAATACCTAAAATGGGGCTACAACTTGCCCAGTGAAGGAGGCTTTTTGTGGAGCCTCTGCATTACATAAAACCATAGGTGGAATCCTGAACACTATCAGAATCTTCTAAGGTGGGAATTTTCCACTTAAAAAGACAAGCAGACCAGTCTGGAGTGGCTAGAAGAAAAAAAAGCTACATCTTGAAAGAAAGATTGACAGGAAAAATAAAAAAAACAATAACAGCAGTCTGACTGACTACTGCAAGAACAAGCAAGTTGCTAGTTCAGTGGACATCAAGGCAAGTAGTCAGGTCCCCTCAGGGCAAACCCCCTTCCAAGACTAAGACTCAAGGGGAATACACAAGCAGACATGCTCTCTGACTGGTGACCATGTTGGTGACCAATAAGGGTAAGTGAGGGAAGAACAGCAATAAAGCTGTGAGCTTAATTCCTACTATGTTCAATAGACTCCTGTGAACTCTGGTGGAGACCTGGTTGGCCAGCAGTATGGCGAGACCTGGGGACTCCTTGGCCCAGAATCAGTGACATAGCCACAGAGGACTTGAGTGGAGAATAAAGCATACAGCTGATAAGAAGTGAAGGTATATACAGAAGAACACCCACACTTGCAGATAATGCCCACTTGACCTGCCTTCAATGTCTGAATGATCAGAATTCAGCTAGAAGAAGAAAGAAGAAGAAAACAAGAGTAAACTAATACAATTTGATGAACTTGACCTACACCTATGGATGCAGTAGTTTAAAAGAGGGAACAAATCTTTACAGCAAGAATCATTCCCACTTCCTAGGTACACAGGGTAGACAGGGATGGGGAGCTACAAAGGCAAGAAGTGACTGGTGTGCAAGCTTTTAAGAGGGAGCCTAGATCCAGAGGGAGCAGAGGAAGGCAGAATCACCACAGAGAAGTATCCAATCTGTCTAGGCGGGGCTGATGAAAGAAGATGGGGATGGTTCTTATGTGGCACAATAGTGAATGATTGTTATCAGGACTGACTGTGAGGGTTGGAAATGTAGACGTTTTATAGTGAAAGGAGGGGAGTGGTTGACTTTACAGTCCAGGAGCAGAGGTTCCTGGGACCATCAAGGAAGAAGAAGAGCAGAGTGCAGAACCCTACCCAGAGAAACAGTGATGCCAGATGGAGGCAGATGTGATGACATGGAGAGATGGAACAGCTGAGGTCTCTAGACCCTGAGAGGGAGAGGAGCTGTTTGCTGATGACTGAGAGGCAGGCTTGCCAGGTATACACTATGGTTGCTTGACAATGCATGGAGGGGAAAAAAAAAAGTATACTTCTTTCATTGGGAAAGTTTTTTGATTAACTTTTAATGTATATACAGGAAAGTACACAAAGCATATTATCAAAATGAATCATTGCTGGATAGCATTAAATATATGGATCAATTTGGAAAAAACTGACATCTTCACATTATTGTATCTTCCCATCTATGAAATTAATTCATTTAAGTATTTTCTGTTAATAAAACTTTGTGGTTGTCAGTTTAAAAAAAAAAAAAAAAGAACAACATAGTGAATGAATGGTAATGACAATAAATCATCTGAAATACAGCAATTCTGATTGATAGTATTTGTTTTGGAAAGTCAAAATTTTTCCAAAATCTTTTGTGTGTATTTAACAATCTCTTAATTTAGTCCCAAAAAGCCTATCACTTTAAGAAAAAAATAACATTCTTTTCTATGGTTAGCTGGTTTAGGAATTTTGCTTGTTTTCTTGAAAAAAAAAAGAAAGAAAGAAAGATCTATGTACCTATATAATTTACATTAACAACAATTTCACTGTCTATGAATATTTTCTCCCTGAAAATTTTTCTTCAGGAACTCA
>NW_006408638.1:1995242-1997416 GCF_000296735.1 Chrysochloris asiatica
TTCAAACCAACTTTGTGCTCTAGGGCTTATCTTACAGCATCACACCAGAACTCCCAGCAGAGAATGGGTTCCTATTAAACCTTTTTCCCCCCAAATCTTCACATTTAAGTAAATAGTAAATATTTTTGTTGTTGTTTAACTTTTTAGGATTTTTACTGTTTTCTGTATCATTTATGCTGATTAGCTTCTCCAACTTCTTATTACTGTTAATAATATATAAATAATTTATGTTGGAATTAGTTCTGATTATTGACATTACTAAAAACAAACATGTGCACTAGGGTTGCATACTTTCACCATATGTATTCAGTCAGTATACTAAACAAATAATACAAGAAGTTGAATTCTATGAAGAAGAATATGGTTTCAGGATTGGAGGAATTTAACAATAATATTTTTCATTGGTTTCTGGACTATATTCCCTCTGTTTTTTTTGTTACGCTAATAGTAACCAATCCCTTCAGGGTAACTTGAACATTTTCTTTAATACCACAGGTTATTGAACATACACTACCTATTTAAATTCATGAACATCAACCATTTATGTTTAGTACAGTGACTGGGTGTTCCTTCCATCTTTTTTGATGCTTTCTGCGTCATTCAATATTTTACCAAGAGAAACATTTAATGTTGCATTACAGTGCTTGATTTTTTCTTCAGTTCTTTCAATTCGAGAAATGCTGAGTGTATTCTTTACTTTTGGTTTTCTAACTTTAATTCTTTCCACATTGTACCTGACTTTGTCTTCTCAAATTGCCCTTCAAAATTTCCTGTTCAGGTTTTTTGCTTCATCATTTCTGAAGGCATTGGTGAATAACAAGGCTCAAGAATTGATGGTGTGTCATTGTAAGATAAGCACTGCACTGCTAAACAAAATGTTGGCAGTTTAAACTTACCAGTTATTCCCTGGGAAAAAAACTTCTACATGGTTGCTGTGAGTCACAACACAGACTCAGTACACTTAACAACAACAGGAGTTGATAGAATATAAATTGAACTCTTTCAACAAACTAATGTGACACAAAAGGTGCTCACACATCTATGCCAATAAATTTGGAAGACAGCTATTTGGCCAAACAATTGGAAGATACCCATATCTGTGACCATTCTAAAGAGCAATGACCTAACAGAATGAGAAAATCATCACATGCAAATAAAATTTTGCTGAATTTAAAAATGGTTGCAACAGTACATTGATAGAGAACTGCCAGAAACTTCAACTGGATTCAGAAAAGGACATAAAGCAAACAATATCATTGCTGATGCCAGATGGCTATTGACTGAAAACAGAGAACACCAGAAAGATGCTTATGCATGCTTTATTGACTATGTAAAGGATTTTGACTATGTGGATCATGACAAACTATGGGTAGCATTGTGAAGAATGGGTATTCCAGAACCCTTAATTGTGCTCATGAAGAACCTGTACATAGATCAAGAATCCATCATTAGAACAGAGAACAGGTGTATACTAAACACTTTAAAATCAGGAAACATGGGCACCAGGGTTGCATACTTTCACCATATGTATTCAGTCTGTATACTAAACAAATAATCCAAGGAGCTGAATTATATGAAGAAGAATATGGTTTCAGGATTGGAGGAAGACTCATTAACAGCCTGTGATGTGCAGATGATACAATCTTTCTTTCTGGAAGTGAAGAAGACTTAAAATATTTACTGATTAAAATCAAAGACAACAGTCTTCAGAAGTTCTGGCAAGATGGAAGATAGGGCAGAAGCACTACACAGACCCCCTACAAAAGAGATATGAGAGACCAAATGAATCAGACACACATGAAAATACTGGAACCCTCAACTTCAAGGAAATGCTAAAGATGTGGATTGAGTGCTTGCTGGAAGGAGAGGAATGCTGAGAGAGGAAGAACGACATAAATGAGTGGGCAGATGTGGCACAACTATCTTGAACTTTAGTGAGCAGTTTTGGCACAGAAGGTGACCTGGCAGAGCATATTCACACACAGGGTGACTGGAAAGGTATGATTCTTTATTTTTTCCCATGCTAGTGAATATGAATCAGGCTGCTAACTTCAAGGTCGGCATTTTGAAACTACCAGTTGTTCCACAGGAGAAAGAGGAGGCTTTCTGCTCCCGTAAAGATTTGCAGCCTCAGAAGCCCTGTGCAGGGTCACTATGAGTCAGAACCTACTCCA
>NW_006408638.1:1998436-2000175 GCF_000296735.1 Chrysochloris asiatica
TTGTTTGTTGTTTATTCTATTTTGTGTTCTTATGGAGGGGAGTGGGAGGACTTTATCCTCTTTAATACCCAGCAGAAAATAGCAACCATGCCTATACAGCCCAGTCACCACTCTGCAGTTCCATCCACTGACCAAGAACAAATATCAGCTCCTAAAACACCTGTTCAATGATAGACAGCAATCATCACCAGATAAACCCACTCTAAACAGGTGTGTAAATGTAGAACATAGATAGAATAGTGCACACCCTTCCATTCTCTAACTATGCACAGAAGAGACAGTTGGTGAGAGCCTAAGAACAAATCAATATGCAATTATCAATTCAATACTAATATGACAACACCAAAATGTCTTGAAGACAACAGATCATTTTAGCTCACACAAAGAAACAAGAAAGAATGGCTCAAACAAATGACCAAGAAATAGAGCCAAAAAATGTTTCCGGGGAAGGAACATTAATAGAACAAACTGAAAAAAGAATTCAAAAGAATCATATTTAGGTACCTTCAAAGGATTGATAGAAAAATCAAAGAAAGCAAGGAGAACATAGAAAACATTTTAGAAGAATTCAGGAAAACACTGTAAGAAAATACAGACAAAATAAATGCAAAATTTGAAACAATATAAAACCTACCACTAGAAATCCAAAAGATTAATATTAAGATTTCAGAAATGGAAAATACATGAAAAGGGCAAAGGAGCAGATTCAAAGCAATGAAAGCTCAACTTATGAACTTGAAAAGAAATCTCTCAATATGAGTATGCTACAAGAGCAATCAGAAAAACGAATGAAAGCATCCCAAGCAAGCCTAAGAGTTATAGGGGACTCCATGAAGAGGAATGATTTATAGGTGATCAGAATTCCAGAACAAGAAAAGACAATAAAAAATACAAGGAAAATTTTCGAAGAGTTGAGGAAAGAAAACTTCCTTAACATTAGGAAAGATGAGAAGATAAGTATACAAGAAGCTGAATGAACTCCAAAACAGGCTACAACCCAAAAGAAAATAATGAAGACATATCATAATTAAGCTTTCCAAAACCAAAGACAAGGAAAGAATCCTGAAAGCAGCTCAGGGAAAATGAAGTTACCTACAAAGGAGAACCAAAAAGATTAAGTTCTATTATCTAACGCATGCATGCAAGAAGACAATGTGATGACATAAACAAAATTCTGAGAGAAAAAATTTGTCAAACAAGAACAATATACCCAACAAAGTCATCCCTTGATTACAATGGAAAAATTAGAACATTTCCAGATAAACAAAAATTAAAGAAATTATTAATAACTACACTAACTTTATACAAATTACTGAAGGGTGGTCTTTGGACAAAGAACCAACAATAGCAGATAAAAAACTGAGATTAATATACAGAATAACAAACTAAAACTCAATCCAGATATAGAAATGTTTAAAGTAAAAAAACCTACAAGACAGAAAATAGGGAATCAAGGATCTCAGTTTATAATGAAGTCATGTACAAACCAAATTAAGGAAATAGTGTAGATACAGAACTTCCAAATGATGAGGAAGTCAAGATGATTTCAAGATACAATAGACAGTTTAAATGGGAGCAATTAATTAAGTACAAGATAAAGTCAAAGAAAATGAATACAACTTCACATAAAAAAAAAAAAAAAGACAAAAATGAAAAAGATTATTTGTTGTTGTTGCTAGGTGTCATCAAGTTGGCTACTAGGTTTGAGCCCATTGCTACTACCACTGTGTCAATCCATC
>NW_006408638.1:2000680-2002551 GCF_000296735.1 Chrysochloris asiatica
ATCTTCATCAGTATTTTAAGTCCTCTTCACTTTCAGCAAAGACGTTTGTATGATCGACACATAGCACGTTAATGATCCTTTCTTGAATCCTAATACTACATTTTTACTTCATGTAATCCAAATTCTCAGATTATTTGCTCAGCATATGCAGATTGAATAAATTCAGTGAAACAATACAACCCTGTCGAACACCTTTCCTAATTTTAAACCAGTCAGTGTTCCTTTGTGCTTTTCTAACAGTTGTCTTTTGGTCTATGTACCGGTTCCTCATGAGAACAATTAAGTGTTCCAGAGTGCTCATTCTTCGCAATGTTGTCAATAGTTTTTCATGACCCATGCAATCAAAATCCTTTGTGTAGTCAGTAAAGCACAAGTGACCATCTTCCTGGCATTCTCTGCTTTCAGCCAAGACACATTTGACATCAATAATGATATCCCTTGTTCCAAGTCTCTTTCTGAATCCAGCTTGAACCTCTGGAAGTTCTCATCAATGTATGGTTGATGCCATTTTTTAGTTATCTTTAGCAAAATTTTACTTGCATATGATATTAATGATATTGTCTGATAATTTCTGCTTTCTATTGGGTCACCTCTCTTTGGAAATTTCTGTCATGTAATCTTCAGCATAATTTCTATCACCAAAGTCATATTTTTATCCTTTCTCGTTGTTTTCAACCTTTGCATTGCAATCACCAGTGATTATCAATACATCTTGATTGAATGTTTGATCAATTTCAGACTGAAGAAGTTGGTAGAATTCTTCAATTTCATTATCACTGGATTTACTGGTTGATGCATAAATTTGAATAATAGTGGTATTAACTGGTCTTCTCTGTGTTGTTGTTGTTGTTATGTGCCATCAAATCAATACTGACTCATAGTACAATAGAACGAAACACTCTGCAGTCCTGGGCCAACCTCACAATAATTATTATGCCTGCACCCATTGCTGTTGCCACTCTGCCAATTCTTGTTATTGGGGATCTTCCTCTTTTTCTCCAACCTTCCACTTTACCAAACCTAATGTGCTTCTCCAGTTACTAGTTCCAGTCTAAAGTATAAGAGATGAATTCTGGTCATCTGGCTATCAAGGAGAACTCTGACTTTACATCTTCCAATACAATCTATTTGTTCTTTAGGTTGTCCATGATACTCTCAGTATTCTCATCCAACAACATAATTCAGATCTATCAACTCTTCTATGGTCTTCCTTATGGTTCAACTTTCTCATGCATATGATGTTATTGAAATATGGTTTGGGTCAAGTGCATTTTACCAAAAACTGGCACCTTTGTTCGTCAACACTTTAAAGATCTCTTGTGCAGCAGATTTGCCTATACTATACATCGTTTGGTGGATTCCATGACTGCTGTTTCCATGAGTGTTGATCAGAGCGAAATGAAGTCTTTGATAATTTCAATCTTTTCTCCATTTATATGGATTTTGTTTATTGGTCCAGTCTGAGTATTTTTGTTTTCTTTACATTGAGATGAAACCCATAATGAAGGCTGCGGTCTTTGATCTTCATATGTATTTTAAGTCCTCTTTGTTTTCAGCAAGGAAGGTTGTGTCATCTGTGTATCAAAGGTTGTTAATGAGTCTTCCTCTAACCCTGATGCCACATTTTTCTTCATATAATCCAGCTTCTTAGACTATTTGCTCAGCATGCAGATTGACTAAGTATGGTGAAAGAAGACAATCTTGGCACGCACCTTTCTTTATTTTAAACCATTCAGTGTTCCCTAGTTCTGTTTGAAGAACTACCTCTTGGTCTATGTACAAGTTCCTCATGAGCACAATTAAGTGTTCTGGAATACTCATTATCTGCAATGTTGTCCATAGCTTGTCATGATCCACACATTTTGCTTGTG
>NW_006408638.1:2004026-2005151 GCF_000296735.1 Chrysochloris asiatica
TCAGAAATATATAGTCACTTAAACAACCAACTGGCACATTCTACAAGTCTGCCTCCTGGCTATCAGCACACAGCCTTTCTCTTTCCGTGAGACTAGAGTCTTCAGCTGCTCTTTCCATGTCCTCATCTCTGCCTCCATCTTTGGTGTTGCTGCTTCTCTGGATAGGGTCCCACATTCCACTTATGTTCTTCTCCTGTGGTTACTCTAGGGTCCTTTGACCTGGACAGTAAGATTAACTACTCCCCCCTTTTTGTTACAACTTTTACAGTTGTAGCAGTCATAATTAGTCATGATAATAATTATTCACTATTGAATCATTAGAATCTTATCTCCATCTCCTTTCATAAGCTCTATCTAGATAAGATGAAAATTATTCAGTGAGGATTCTACCTTCCCCTGCACACACTGAAACTAAACTCCCTCTTGAAAACTTGTAAGCCAGTAACTTCAAGAATGTATAGCTCCCCTCCCCACCCCATTTAGGTAGCCAATGTCTAAGTTGTCCTTCCCTATCAAGAGGAGTTAGTATTAATATTTGATGTGAAGACTCCTTAGCTCTCAGTTGGTATTTTGAGCTAATACATCCATAAGTATAGATCAAGTTCATAACATTATAGCAAGTTACACTTGTTTCCTTTATCAAAAATTGTTTTGTTTTGTTTTGTTTTCAATCTTCTCTAGCCAAATTATGGTAATCAGGCCAATGAGACTAGGTCAAATTAGTACTATCTGTAAATTTGGGTATTCTTGTGCATCTGCCCTCACTTCATATCAGCTGGACACTTCACTCTTGGCTCTAGCCCTTTGTGGATATATCCTTGTCCATGGGCTCAGGATTCCCCACGTCTCACCACATTTCAGACCATTCAGCCCTTCCTCTTATCTCTTTCATCTCCAGGTCGACTGTAGTCTATGGAATGTGGTCAAACTCAGCCCATATCTTCATTGTTGCCTTTCCTCCTCTCCCACTTACTAGCTGACCAACATAGTCAACAGCAATATTATGTGCCTGTTCATGTGTTCCCTTTGAATTTCAGTCTTGGATGTTGCTTTGTCCTGAAGGGACTTAATTGCTTACCTTGATGGTTCCCCAATGAACAACTTGCTTGCTCTTGTAGTAGCCAA
>NW_006408638.1:2024610-2026418 GCF_000296735.1 Chrysochloris asiatica
TAATTAATTCTAGGATATTGATCTTCGTATGTTCCATTTCATTTTAGACAATTTCAAATTTTCCTAGATTCATGCTTCATGCATTCCATGTTATAATTGTTATGGGATATGTACAGCTGCTTCTTCTCATTTTGAGTTGTGCTTCATCCACAAACGAAGGTCCCACAAGTTTACTTCATCCAAGTCACCATAGTCAGCTCAACTTGAAAAGGATGCTCTCCTTCAATCACATTTTGAGTGCCTTCCAACTCGAGGGGCTCATCTACCAGTACTGTATCTGACAATACTCTGGAGCTATTCAAATGTTTTCAACTTCCAGTACTATATCCCACAATGTTCTGTTGCTATTCATAAGGTTTTCAGTGACTAAACACTCTAAAGTACTCTGCCTCTCCTTCCTAATCTGTCTTAGTCTGGAACCTCAGCTGATACCCCACTATGAGTGACCCTGCTGGTATTTTAAATGCTGGTGGCATAACTTCTAGCATCACAGCAATATGCAAGCCACAACAGTACAACAAACTGATAGACTAGCGGTGGAAGACATGCAATTAGAACAGCAAATAAATTGTATTTAATTGTCAAATGTCTTATGATTGTAAGTAAGTACCATATAGGTCAGGAAGAGAAAAACGCAATTTAATTTAAAAGAAAATTCTCATGGAGAAGATGAAATGTAAAGCAAGGATTCGTAGGCTTTAGAAGACAGAAGAAAAGGACACATTATGAGCAAGTTCATTGAGTCAGGGCTGAAAAAGTACACAGAGGGACAGTGAAGTGATGTGTATGTCCAGGTGGCCTGAGCTGAGAGGAAGAAAGCTAGGGGAGGTAAGACACAGGCAGAGTGTTGAGTATGCGCAATACCAAAACACAGAAAAGAGATTTGGCTTTCAAAATAAGGGACAATAAGAAATTCTTGAGCATGAAAGTATAATTTTTTCCCCATTTTTTCAACTAATACTTATTGAGTACTCCAAAGGGTCAGACACTACTGAAGGAGTTATGAATGCAATAATGAGCAAAATGGAGAAAGTTCCTCCCCTTTGAAATCTATATGTTAATGATGATGGTAGAGTGGCAGTGATGGATTTAATGTCAATAAATATATATTAAGTTGAGGACTAATTAGTGGTTTAAGGGGGAAAAAACTCCCAGGGTGAGCAGAAAAGATAGAAGAATAAGTTCATTATTTCAGTGGGCCTAAATAGTAATGGTAATGAAATCCTAGTGTGGTAATGGCACAGTAGGATGAAGACTGAACTGAAAGCTGCAAGGTTGGCAGTTCAAACCCACCAGCCACTCCTCAGAATTGAAGCATCAATGAAACCCTATACAAGTTCACTATGAGTTGGAAGCAACTTGACAACACTTTGCAACAACTAAATAATAACATCAAAGTTTTTTTTCAACAAGGGTTTTAAGAACTTGAGGACAGATTTATTTCAAAGAGTGAAAAAGTTTATGACTCTAGCTGAACTCACCATATTTTTTCATCATTTTTTTCACTAAACCTAATTATTTTTCAGAAAAGGTTGCTCATAAATCAGTGGTTAGATCAGTCTGAGACTTTTCCCTGCCCATTTTACATTTTATGCACAGAATGGTGAACAGGATTTAAAAATTAGATCAGTCACAGAATCAGCAAAATGATTAGCACAGACTTTTAGTGAAGGTCATTTGCTTTACATAGAGTTTTACTGAGCATCTTTAATTATTGCCACATGATTTCTCTGCTTTGAGGACTGAATCTCCCCACAGAAATGTACTGCTGTCAATTCAAGAAAATCCCTTTAGGATTGGATGGAAAA
>NW_006408638.1:2027603-2028596 GCF_000296735.1 Chrysochloris asiatica
CGACTCATAGCGACCCTATTATATAGGGTTTCCAAGGAGCAGATGGTGACTTTGAACCTATGACCTTGACACTCAAAACAACCTTGTGTTCAAGTGCTTATCCTTATGAATAAGTGTCATACTTATGAAAAAACAAATTCATTTTCACCATAGAATTTACATGATTAGCATCTTCAGTTGAGATGCCATACTATCATTTGATAATTAAAGAGATAACCTTTTAAAGCAAAATAAAATTTATCCTAAAAATTCCTCAGGTATTCAAAGTTTGTTTTCATTTTAGAAGTGTCAGAAACTAAAGTATAAAGGCAAACTTATTTTAATTTATCAACACATAGGCTATTGTGATGTAATTCAGTAAATTTTATAATTTTCTAGGAAACAAATATAGTAGATAAGAATGTAGAACATAATTAATCAGTATTGTTAAATTGTACACTTGAAAAATTTAGAATTGAAGTGTTGTGTGACATGTTTTTCATAACAATTTTTAAGTCAAGTCAAATAATAAAAAGACACCTGAATTTTTTAAATAGAATTCTGAATGATTTCTTCTGTAGTGTCTTCTGCAAAATTAACAATCTCAATTTGCAAGGCTAAAAAGGACATTAGTATCATTTGTTATTGTGTTGTTAGTTTCCATAGAGTAGGTAACGACTCATAGGGACCCTATGCACAAAAGAACAAAATACTGAGAGGTCTTGGACTAACCTCACAATTGTTGCCATGCTTAAGCCCACTGATGTTGCTACTTTGCCAGTCCATCTTGCTGTAGAAGTTCCTTTTTTTCGCGGACCCTCCACCTTCTCCAGGAAATGGTCCCTCCTGACAATATGTCCAAATTATGAGAGATGAAGTTTGGCAGTCCTGGCCTCCAAGGAACACTCCAGCTGCACTTCTTCCAACACACATTTATTGGTTCTTTTGGCAGCCCATGGTACTTTCAATATTCTCCACCAACACAATAACTCAAATGCATCAATTCTTCTATGA
>NW_006408638.1:2029311-2034598 GCF_000296735.1 Chrysochloris asiatica
CTGAGGTCAGACATATCTCTAACCTCCAACCTTCTTTACCCTAGTCTGACACCAACATTCCTCCAAGGGTACTGAACTCTACTGGATTCAGTAATTCAGTAACGGCAATTGCTACATAGAATTCACAGACAATACACTTATGAAGCTATTAGCGAAGTTGTTGTTAAGTGTCGTCGAGTTGGTTTTGACTCATAGTGACCCTGTATAGGGATTCTGAGGAGCAGTTTGTGGGTTTGAACTGCTGACCTGTGGTTCACAGTTCAGTGCTGATCCTACAGTGCCACAGGGTCAGCAATGCTCAAGACAAAGGTCTTTTTCAGCCATGATAACGTCTATCAGCCGTGTCCTCTATGATCCTAGACTTCTCAGCTTCCCAAACCCTTAGGCTTCCATCCTACTTTGGCAAGTGTTCTATCACTTGCTGCCAAATGTCCAAAGGTCATGTGACTCCACCATAATCCTCAGCCCAAAGGCACTTGGCTCTAGGTTCATGGGTCAGCAAACATAAATTTCCCATTAAGTACCTGTAGTTGTTGCTGCTGTTGTTAAGCATCATCAAGTCAGTTCCGACTCAAAGATGTTTTCTTTGACTCAGACTCCAAGAAGGGACCGGTAAGCTTGAATCATTGATCTTGTGGTTCAAACCTACCTTGCAATCCAGCATAGTAACCATAGACACCCAACTCCATAAGGAAGCTTCCTGCCTATAGACACTCAGTTTACTTGCCCAAAAGCCCACTGTTGTGTATCACAGCCCTTTTTTCTGCTGCTACCTCTCATTGCCATCATAGCTGTCTCCTGGATGGAGGAGACAATGAGCAGGAATCTCAGGATCCAAAGCACAAGCTCCAGTCCAAGCTCTTGTTTCTTCATAGTAGTGAGATCCCTATTCCTGTTTCTGAGATGGCTTATCTTAAACCTAGCAAGATGACAAAATTAAACAATGCACTCATTAGATCTTCAAGTTTTTACAATCATAATCAACCCTGTTAACAATTACTCATAACTGCCTCCTATTCCATAGGCATCTTCCCCTACCTTCTCTTACCCAGACCTATCCCGAAAATCAGAAAAATACTCAATCTGCATGGTTCTACCTAGTTGTTTAGTGGTAGTTGCAAAGACTATGGCACTACATTGCAGTAGAAATATTTGTAAACTATGCCTTAAATAAAAGATCAAAAGTATATAAATGTTTGGTCAAAGCACAAATGTCTATATTTGGAATAGTAATTATAAAAATTGTAGCATGGGGAAAAGTCAGTGTTTATGGAAATGAGTGAGTATATCACTGTAGTGGGGGCTGAGGAATTTGAACAATGGGTGAACAGAGTAAGGTCAGAAGACTTTTTGGTGAATGTAGAGGGAAAATGATGAGTGTGGATCCGATTACAGACAAATTGATTGTTATCCTAAACAATTATAATTTGTTATATATGTATATAAACCCTTGCAACTCAAATCGACTTTGCAGTCCAACGCATTAACCCCCATATGGAGTCCTGCTGTGGGTTAATGCACTGAGCTGCAAGTCAGTTTAAACTATATATAGAGTGGTGGTGGTGTGCTGTGAAGTCGGTTCTGACTCATAGGAACCCTGTATAGGGTTTCCAAGGCTATAAATCTTTACAGGAGCAGAAAGCCTCATCTTTCTTCCATGGAAAAGCTGGTAGTTTTGAACTGCTGACCTTGAGGTTAGCAGGCTGACTTGTAATCACTACGCTACCAGAGCTCCATAGATAGATAGATAGATAGATAGATAGAGAGAGAGAGAGAGAGAGATCACATCTATTAGTTAGAAAGTGACTGGAGAAACCCAGTACTATAGCCTTTAACCACCCTTCAGGTCTTGAATGGAACTAACTCTGTGGCCCAATTTTTGGTAGCGTAGTGGTTACGAATCGGGCTGCGAACCTTAAGGTCAGCGGTTCGAAACTACCAGCTGCACCGCTGGAAAAAGATGAGGCTTTCTACTCCCGTAAAGATTTACACCCTCAGAAACCCTATACAGGGTCGCTATGGGTCGGAACCAACTCAATGGCACATAACAACAACACAGTAGGAACAACACTAGCAAGGTATACTCACCATGGAATTGTCAATCGTTCATGATCAAAAGGACATCAACCTAAGGACAAGATGAAAAGGAATAGGAAGGAGGATGGAATGGAAATAAGAATAACAAGGTAGAAGGGGGACAACCTTTTTTGCATGGAGGGAATTGCAGTTATTGACATGAAACAAAGTGCATGATTTGTTGTATGTAAAACTGATCTTTTCAATAAATTTTCACTCAATTCATAATAAAAAACTAAAATGAATTTGAATCTATTTTAGAGACAATATTGAAGTCTTCTTGGCAGCAAAGCTTTCCTTCTGCAATGTTACAAAGGACTGAAAATGAGCAGGAGAATAATTGAACAATGGTGATTTTCTATCTGATAAATGATAGAAGTCTCTAAGGAATGAACTGGAGAGGATACATAATGCATGCATATCAATCCTCATAATATGGCCATCATTATTATAGCATGATCACCAAATTTCACAATATTAGAACAGATAACCCTTAAGACTAGAAAAAGAAAAATATTATTTTATTCACAATTAATTTCAGAATATATTCTCCATCTAAGAAAAATCAGTTAACAGACATATAAAGATATAATATATACCAATCAACTTATTAAGGAAACAAATGCATTTTTATTTCCTTAGCTTTCCAAAATAATTTTTAAAAATAATCTCTTCTAGTATGGTGCTATAGGATAAGCACTTTACTGCTAATCACAAAGTCAGTAGTTCAAGCCCACCAGTTTCCCAGGAAACCCTGTACAAGGTTGTATGAGTTGCAACTGCCTCAACAGCACTAAACAACTAGTGAGCATTGTGAACAGTTTAAATTATAAACTTAACACATCTCTACTAAACTGTGTTTAAACATTCACTCCACTGAGATAGTATATAAAAATATTTGCTCAGTGGAAAAAATTTACAGGTAATTTTAAGTGCACTTTAAGGATCATCAGTATAAAAAATGACCTTGAAATACTTGTGAACACTAAATCTAGGATAACTTAGGATGATTCACTCTTTCTATAAATTCATAAACACAATCCCTTTCATTGCAAGCATTTCCCTGGAATTATCAAAATATTCTTGTCAATCTTATACTTTACTATTTGAAGTCCTATCAGATGACTATTTTAGAAGAACTAATGTTTCCTAAAAGAATGTGTGCCTGTTTTTCAGAGATAGCAAATGAAGCTTGAAGAAGTGGTTTTACTCCCTGTTGTCCAAAAGAAATCAAAGAGAACACTAAGCTCACTCTAAATTAGAATATTCTCTCCATAATTCCTAACTCAATAGAGAAAGAAGAGATGACTAAAGATAATCACTCCTTGACAACTGAGTTTATCCTCATAGGATTTACGGATCACCCACATTTGAAGACTCTTTTGTTTCTGGTGTTCTTTGCCATCTATTTCATCACCATGGTGGGGAATCTAGGTTTGGTGGTGTTGATTTTCATGGAGCGCCGCCTTCACACACCAATGTACATCTTTCTGGGCAACCTGGCTCTGATGGATTCCTGCTGTTCCTGTGCCATTACCCCCAAGATGTTACAGAACTTCTTTTCTAAGGACAGGTTGATTTCTCTCCATGAATGCATGGTACAATTTTATTTTTTCTGCCTTGCTGAAACTGCAGACTGCTTTCTTCTGGCAGCAATGGCCTATGACCGCTATGTGGCAATATGCAGTCCACTGCAGTACCACACCATGATGTCAAAGCAACTGTGCATTCAGATGACCATAGTGGCCTACATAGCTGGGAACATACATTCCATGATTCATGTTGTACTTCTACTAAGGTTAACTTTTTGTAGATCTCATCAAATTAATCACTTCTTTTGTGATATTCTTCCATTATACAGACTCTCCTGTGTTGACCCGTTTATCAATGAACTGATGGTGCTTATCTTTTCAGGGTCAGTTCAAATCTTCACTATTACCATAGTCCTAATCTCTTATATTTGCATCCTTTTCACAATTTTCAGAATGAAATCCAAAGAGGGAAGAGGTAAAGCTTTATCTACTTGTTCATCTCACTTTCTTTCTATCTCAATATTCTATGGCTCTCTTCTCATTATGTATATTCGGCCAAGCTCATATACTGAGGGTTATGGTGATATACCGGTTGCTATTTTTTACACTCTGGTAATTCCATTATTAAATCCTTTTATCTACAGCTTAAGAAATAAAGAAATAATAAATGTTATGAAAAGAATTATTAAGAAAAGAAAACTTCATAACATGTTGAAACAAATATAATCACCTGTGACAAATTAATCTTAAGTAGATAAAATGTGACAAATTAATCTTAAGTAGATAAAAAGTCAAAGATACTGAAAAAATTGAAAATGGCCCCTTTGTAAATAAAATAGTAAATCACTAAATCATGATGATTTTTTGTCAAATAATGTATCAATAGTTAGATACATTCAGAAAGAAGGGATTCTGCTAAAATGTATTTTAAAAGCTAAACTACTAGGAGGAGAGAAAGGAATAGCCAGAAAAGTCACCACAGAAAGCTTGTAAGTCTGTCTTCTGTCTATAACTTATTGGAATACCTAAAATGGGGCTACAATGTGCCCACTGAAGGAGGCTTCCTGCGGAGCCTCTGCATCACATAAGACTGTAATTCAGGTGGAATCCTGAATTCAAATTTTCAAAGGTGGGAAATTTCCACTTGAAAGGACAAGCAGACCAGCCTAGAGCAGCTAGAAGAACAGAAGTACTTCTTGAAAGAAAGACCGACAGGAAAAATAAAAAGACAATATAGGCAGACCGACTTATTACTACAAGAAAAAGCAAGTTGTTCACCTAGGAGACATCAAGGTAAGTGGTCGGGTCCCCTCAGAGCAAACGCCCTTCCAAGACTAAGACTCAATGGGAATACACGCTCTGATTGGTGATCACATTCATCACCGATAAAGGGACGTGAGGGAAAAACAGCAATGAAGCTGCGAGCTATGCCCTACAACGTTCAATAGACTCCTGTGAACCTGGGTGGAGACCTGGAGTGGCAAAACCTGGGGACTCTTAGGCTCAGAGTCAGCGACATAGCCACAGTGGACTAGAGTGGAGAGTGAAGCATTCAGCTGATAAGAGAGGGCATAGGCACAAGAACACCCGCACTTGCAGATAATACCCACTTGACCTAGCTTCAATGAATGGATGATCCGAGCTCAACTAGAAGAAGAAAGAGGGGGAAAAAAAGAGTA
>NW_006408638.1:2035193-2037260 GCF_000296735.1 Chrysochloris asiatica
GATGAATGTAAAACTAATGTTCTCCCATTTAAACTATCACATAATTCACAATAAAACATTATAAAAAAAAGTAAACTAAAATACTAAGTTGTCTTAGGAATGAATTAAATGATTACTCCCAAGAACCAAACTGTGTTAGAGTAGAATTAGCTGCATATTCAACAAATACTAGGAATGAAAGTTGATATATAAAAGTAACCTCTGTTTAGCATTTTTGGCAAATTTATTGAATCCCTAAGAATAATCATAGAAGTCACACGTGTTTCAAGTTCTCACATATTACTTACTTAAACCACTTCGTCTATCAGAAATACACTGTACAGGAAGGCGGCATGATGACGAACTAAACAATAAGGCTATCTACAACAAATCTACAGAAAACAAAATGAAACCAATGCAGATGATAGTCTTGGAACCCTGAGCTTCAGATGAAGGGACAGTGAAGTGAACTGAATGATTAGTAGGATAGGAAGTCTAACAGACACAGGGGGAAAAAAAGAGAGAGAGACTGGTAACCTGTGCCAACTGACCAGATACAATGGAGTTACCTTAACATTTTGTGAGCAGCTTCAGAAACAAGACAACAGATTGGCATTGCAGAAACATACTTGCGACTCACAGAGATAAAGATATAATTTCTTTGTTTTACTTTTAAGTTTTTATTGTGAATTGAGTGATAATTTGCATGGGAGATCATCAGCTTTACATTCATCCTATTATACTTCATTTCATTGCAATGATTGCAGTCCCCTCCATGCATCATCATTCAACAGCATTTGATTCCAATCCCTCTGTTTTATTTTGGATGTACACTGAAGCACTCAGAATATATAACCATTCAAACAACTAAAGGTTATACTCTGCATGCAGCCGCCAGCACACAGCCCCTCTCCCTCCTTGACTATAGAATCTTTCTTGCTCCTCAAACTCCCATGGTAACCAGAGGCATGCCTTGATCACAATTGTGTACACCCCATGAGAAGCTCCCACTGTCCCAGCAGTTGGAGCCTCATGGAGGTGAGCACCACAGTTGTGAGCCCCATCAAAATGATTGGGGAGCTATCTTCATCAAGTCCAGAATCTGGATTCAAGTGATCCCTGCTCTAAATCTGCAGAGCAGGCCTTGACTAGCCCTTGACTAACTCTGACTAGGAGATGAACAGAAGGGTGAGGGAGAGGGGCAGGGAATGAAACAGGTGGTCTGTGTCAGCCGACCAGGTACAGCATGATCATCTTGAACTTTTGTGGGTGTCTGTGAGGGGAAGAGGGTGATTTATGATACAGAGGCATACCCTTATTGATGAAGAGAAAGATGCAAAATTTTTTCCTGTATACCACATTACCCTTGTGATCAGAGGCATGGCCAGCTCCACCCTGCATAAACTACCAGCAAATTTCCTGCTCTCAGGACAGTCAGAGGCACAACAAAGTGAGTGGGTAACTGGTAACACCAACCCCAGCATCTGTAATCAGGTGTGGCCTGCTCCAGATTTATCCAGTCCTAGGATGGCAGGACCTTTCACCCTCAGCTGCCCTCTGGATAAGAAATGCCCTGATCCCTTTCAGCTTCTCTGGGATCTGCATGAACTACTTCAGGATTGGGTACCCATGACAACACTTAGCCGTATAGGAATTCTATCTAGAACTAGAGCACCACTGTCTCATTCCTTGCCCATCACCACAAGAGGTCCTTGGTTGGGAGGAGAACTCAGTATTTTCTCCTCTCTGTGCCTGGTACCACTCTGTCTTTTCCTTTCATTGTTTTAGTTTGCTTACTCTGTCTTCCTCTTCTTCCTCTTTTTACCTACCTTTGCATTTTAATCCTTTCTATCCTCATGTTCATTTTTACTTCTTTTTTCTGCTTCTTTCCCAATCACTACTGCTTCTTTAATTTTTGTCTTCTTTTTTTCTTTACTACTCTCTAATCCCTTTTCCTTTCACTCGTCCCTTTCTCTAATTGTATTTAGTCATTTTCATTTCCTTTTATTATCACTCCTATTTTTTTCCTCCATGGCTTATACTTTTTTTTTTCCTTTCCTACTTTTCTTTTTTTGGTTTTCATATTTT
>NW_006408638.1:2039520-2045930 GCF_000296735.1 Chrysochloris asiatica
GACTCGATGGCACCTGACAACAACAACAATAACAATCAGAAAATAAAAAATGAAAAAAAAAATTACAGAGAAAGCCTAAGATCCATGTGGGACAACATAAAGAAGAATAATTTATGGGTGATTGGAATGGCAGCACAGAGAGACCCAAAGAACAGTACAGAAAAGATCTTTGAAGAGGTGTTGGAAGAAAACATCTTTAAAGATGAGAAGGTAAGCATTCAAGAAGCTGAGATACCAAAAGAAAATCATGAAGACAGATTATAATGAATCTCTCCAAAATCAGAGACAACTAAAGAATCCTAAGAGCAGTGTGGAAAAAATGAAAAGTTATCTACAAAGTGGAACCAATAAGATTAAGCTCTGATTTCTCAGGAGAAGCTATGCATGCAAGAAACACAAATGGGAAGACATATAAAAACTCTGGAAGAAAAAAACCTTCCAATCAAGACTCATACCCAGAAAAATTGTCCCTCAAATATGATGATGAAATTGGAACACTTCCAACTAAACAAGAATAAAATTAATTTATAAAACCAGACCAAATTTATAAAAAAATAATAAAGAGAGTTCTTTGGACTGAGAATAAACAATATCAGACAACAGGTTGATATTGACATACACAGCAACACCACCCAACTATCAATAAAAATTTACAAGTATCCAAAGTAAAACAAACCTAAACTATTGAAGCTAGGAGACCAGAAATATCAATTTATAATGAAGATAACTGCAAAACAAAAAGAAGGAAAATTAAAGAATTAAAAGATTGAAAAAAACTTCAAAATGGTGAAGAAGTCAAGCCGATTTCAAAACTCTTTAAAAATGAAGAAAAAATCAATTACAGCACAAGATCAAAGAAAATTGAAACAACTTCATATAAAATCAAGAAAAAGTAAAACCATAGACATTTAGTAAATATTAAAACAACATCAATGAAATTGACAAGAAAACACACAAATAAAATTAAATCAAAACAGAAAATTGTGTGGAATAAGGAAACCACGAGCAAAAATCAAGGCTTGAATTTTTTCTGCAGTTCCGCCAGCTTGAGAAATGCTGAGTGTATTCTTTCTTTTTGGTTTTCTGACTCCAGATCTTTGTACATTTTGTTGTAATAGTTGGCTTTATCTTCTCAAGCTGACCTTTGAAACTTTCTGTTCAGCTCTTGGACCTCCTCATTTCTTCCATTTGCTTTAGTATCTCTATTTTGGAGAGCAAGTTTCAGTGTCTCTTCTGACATCTGTTTGACCTTTTCCTTCTTTCTTGTCTTCTCAATGACTTTTTGCTTTCTTCATGTATGATGTTCTTGATGTCATCCCACAACTCTTCTGGTCTTTGATCTTTAGTGTTTAATGTATAAAATCTGTTCTTCAGAATCAGAAAAGGAACAGCAAAGATTACAGCCAAAAGAAAAAAAGAAGTAATAAAAATTACGGCAAAAAACAATGCAATAGAAATCAGGAAAACCATAGAAAGAATCAACTAGACAAGAAGGTGGTTCTTTGAAAAAAATAACAAAACTGACAAACCATTGTCAAATCTACAAAAGAAAAGAAGGAAAAGATGCAAATAACACACATAAGAAACAATATGGGTGACATCACAACAGTATCAATGGAAATAAAAAGGATAATAACAGAATAAAATGGAGAATTGTACTCCAACAAATTTTTAAATCTAGAAAAAACAGACAAATTTTTAGAAAAACTAACTGAACCTAACCTACTGAAACTAACACTGAATTAAATATAAAACTTGAACAGAATCAAAGCAAAGAGAAAATTCATCAGATCATTGAAAGTTTCCAACAAAAAAATCTGGCCCCAGACATCTTTACTGGTGAATTATATCAAACATTAAGAGAAGAATTGACTGCAATTCTACTCAAACTATTCTACTCCCAAAAACATTGTATGATATGAATATGACCCTCATACCAAAACATCATGAAAAAAGAAAAATGCAGTATCCCTCATGAACATAGATGCACAACTTCTCAATAAAGTCTTAACCAATAGAAGAATTCAACAACATATCAAAACAGTAATACAGTTTGATCAAGTGGAATTCATATCAGGGATGCAAGGATGGTTCCATATAAGAAAAACAATCAATGTAATCCACCATATAAATAAAAAAGAAAAAGAACCACATGATCATATCAAATAATGCAGAAAAGGCATTTTACAAAATTCAGCATCCATCCCTAATAAAAACAGTCAACAAAGGAGGAACTGAAGGGAAATTTCTCAGCAAAATTAGGAGCACTGCAAAATTAGGAGTAAATGCACTGCACTGCAGAGTTGGTTGATCTGCAAGGTCAGCAGTTCAAGCTCACCATCCACTCCTCAGACACTAAATTTGAAAACAGACACTTTGCCAAAAACAAGGCCAGGGGCAGATCATGGAACAGACCATCAATTACTCATATGCAAATTCAAACTGAAGCTGAAGAAAATGAAAACAAGTCCAGGAGCACAAAAATATGACCTTGAATATATCCCACCTGAATTTAGAGATCATCTGAAGAATAAATTTGCTACATTAAACACTAAAGACCGAAGACCAGAAGATTTGTGGGAGGACATCAAAAACATCATACAGGAAGAAAGCAAAAAGTCATTAAGAAGACAAGAAAGAAGGAAAAGGTCAAAATGGATATCAGAAGAGTCACTGAAACTTGCTCTCCAATGTAGAGAAACTAAAGCAAATGGAAGAAATGAGGAGGTACAAGCTGAACATTATCCCTTAGGAATCCCAAATACAGTCACCATAATCTTCTGAGCTAACTTCACTGCCTTGAATTTAAGTGATCTATAAGATCTCCTTGGAAGCTACTGTTTTGATTGATTGATTGAATCTTTTTTTCTATTTCTTTTTTTTAGGTACCCTAATCATGTTTGGTAAGGTGGAGGGTCAGGGAAAAAGAGGAAGACCTCCAGTGAGATGGATTGGTAAAGTGGACACAATGGACTCAAGAACAGCAACAATTATGAGTTTGATCCAGGACCAGGCAGTGTTTTGTTCTGTTGTGCATAGGGTCGCTATGAGTTGGTATCAACTTGATGGCACCTAAAAACAACAACAACAACAATGAGATCAGCACAAATATATTACTGAGAGAGCTTGTCTGCAGCCATCCATTGATCAAAGAGACATGTTTAAACACACTTTGTTTGAAAGAAATCCATGCATGTCTGAGCTAAATCTTTCTTACTTACCTCATGTGTGTGTGTATTAGCCCATAGAATCTCTTACAATTTCATCTAGAGGCTTGAATTTTTTTCTTCAGGTCTTTCAGCTTGAGAAATGCCAAAATTGTTCTTCAGTTTTGGTTTTCTAGCATTACATTAAACTACTTTACTTTGACTTCTCTAATTGCCCTTTGAAATATTTACCACTTTTCCTTCATTTTTTTTCCATTTGCTTTAGCTAATTTACATTAAATAGCAAGTTTCAGAGCCTCTCTCACATCCACTTTGATTTGTTCTTCACTTTTTTTTTTTTTAATGGCTTCTTGTTTTCTTCATGTATGATGTACTTGATACCATTCCTCAAACTCTTGTGGTCTTCCGTCATTTTGTTAAATGCATTCTCTCGACAGTCTCTAAATTAAGGTAGAATGCACTTAGGTCCTCATGTGGTGCTATAGAATATGCTCTGTACTACTAGCCACAACATAAGTGGTTCAAATCCACCAGCCGCTCCTCAGGGTTGCAATGGGTTAGGACCAACTCAAAGGTACTATAACAAAAATAACACCGACAGCCAAAATATGACCTTAAGTATCGTTACTGTTATGTGTTGTAGACTCAGTTCTGACTCATAGTAACTCTGTATAGGGTTTCCAAGGAGAGACTGGTGGGTTTGTACCACCGACCTTGATGTCAGTAGTCCCATTTTTATCCTACAACACCACACCAAGGCTCCTTGGCTCTTATGGACATGTGATTTTCTTCAACTTGGACTTGAGTATTAGCAACTGATGATCTGTTTCACAGTTGACCCTGACTTTGTTTTTACTGTTATTGAGCTTCTCCATTGTCTCTTTCTACAAATGTAGTAAATTTTATTGCTATGCATTCCATTTGGCAAGATCTACGTATATAGTTGTCTCTTATTGTTGTTGAAAAAATGATATTTGCAATGAAAAAATTATGGGTCCTGCAAAGTTTTGTCATGTATTGTTTCTATCACCAAGGTCATATTTTCCAACTTCTGAACCTCTTTGTTCTGAGACTTTTCATTCTAATCATCAGTAATTATCAATGCATTTTGATTGAAAGTTTAATCAATTTCAGAGCACAAAAGTTGGCAAAAATCTTCAATTTCATCATCCCTGGCATTAGTGATTGGTGTGTACATTTGAATACTAGCCATTTAAACTTGTGTCATAGGCATATAAATATTTTACATCAATCATAGCACAGTACCTCAAGCTAGATCTTCAAATGTACATTTTGATGATGAATATGGTACCATTCCTCTTCAATCTGTCATTCCCAGTGTAGTAGATTATATAATATCATATCCTACTCTGGAGTTCTGGTATGATGCTGTGGGTTAATGCACCAGACTGCAAAGCCATTTGAACTGCAAGGTCGGTGGTTTAAGCTCACCAGCTGCTCCTCGGAAACCCTATATAGGGTCGTTATAGGTTGGAATTGACTCGACGGCACTTAACAACAACAACAAGACTCTGTCATAGTCAGTGAGCTCCATTGAAACCTGTCCACTATAGGTAACTTTGCTGGTATTTGAAATACCGTTGTGTGGTATAGTGAAATATTTAACGTCTCTTCTAAGCCATAGTCTTTGTAAACTCCTAGCAAATAAAGAGAAGTTGGGGAAGAAGATGACATGATTTGCTTGTGATTGTTAATGCACTGTGATTGTGAGCACTTAGAAATCAAATGAGGAGATTGGTCAGTGTTGCCATTCTGCTGAATTTAAATAAGCCATCTCAGAAAACGAAGGAGATATCACTACTATCAAAGAAGAGAAACCAGGAGCGGATTGTATCCTTTGAGCCCTGAGATTCCTGAGCATTGTACTTCCTTGACCCAGGGCACAAAGTTTTGATACAAAAGGAGTAGCAGAGAAGCAGCAGTAGCAGAACCAAGAAGCAGAGAATGACACAGAGCAGTGGACTTCCCAGCCCACGGAGCAAATAAAACTGAGTGACTTTGGGCAGGAATTGCTTGCTTTTTCTGCCTTGCTGAAACTATGGACTCTCCTGGCAGCAACAGCCTAGGATTTTTCTGTGGCAACATTCAGTCCACTATAGCAACACACCATGATGTTGACGCAGCTATGCATTTAGGAACTACATAGCTGGGGACCTGCACTCCATGATTCATGGAATGCTTCTATAAGGAAACCTAACATTGTTGTTAAGTGCTGTTGCATAGGTTCCAACTCATAGAGATCCTGTGTAGGGTTTCCAAGGAGCAGCTGCTGAGTTTGAGCCTCCAATATTGTGGTTCAAACTGACCTTGAGGTTCAGTGCTTTATCCCACAGCACTACATCAGGACTCACAAATCAATCACTTTTTTAAATGATATTCTTCCATTACACAGACTATCCTGTACTGATCCTTTTATGAATAAATTAATTATTTATGTTTTTTTTCAAATACCTATTCAAATTTCCTGTAGCAGTATAGGATAAGCATTGGACTGTGAACCATAGCACAGTGGTTTAAACCCACTGTCCTTGAAATACATGGTTGCTATGGTAGGAATTGACTCAACAGCACTTAACAACAACAATTCAAAGTTAAGCCATTGCCAGAGTCTTCATCTGTTTGCATCCTTTTCACATTTTTCAGAATAAAATCAAAAGAAGGGAGAATTAAAGATGTTTATACCTATACATTCTACTTTCTGTTTCAATATTCTACACTTGTCTTCTCATATATATTTGACTATTTGAAGAAGGGAATGAAGATATATCAGCAACAATTTTTAAGCAATAGAAATTATTTTATTAAAATCTTTTATTTATAGCCTGAGAAATAATAAGGTGATAAATGCTCTGGAAAAAAAATGTATGAGGAACTATAATCTTAAAGAAACTTCACCTTTCATAATGAATTGATTTTAATTTATTAAAATGCTTCCATAGAAAAAGAAATATCTGCTTCATATACAATATTGATGCCCCAATCATTAGGCTATATTTGTTCAAATATGTGTACCTTGAATTTTAAAATATTCTGTTAGACCTTAATCCATTATTTTATGCATTTAGTGGCCACTTTCATTTCTTCTGTGTATTATCTGTATATTTTTCTTTGGTCTTACTGTGGGTTTTTTCCCCTCATTTTTTGTACCAGTTTTTATAGAGAAAAACATTAAAATTACTTGTGGCAAGCAATTTCTCAGTGTAATGACAGTTTTTAAAAATA
>NW_006408638.1:2047065-2049082 GCF_000296735.1 Chrysochloris asiatica
ACAATTTATGTATTTTTCATAGCATGAATTTTTATACAACATACTTTAATTCAACTATAATTTATTTTAGAATGTTGTTAAGTGAGAATCAAAATTTGATTTATTATGAATAGCAAATAACTCCAGAAGCATTTACTAACTCATCTACCCTTACTGATTTCACATGCTTTTTTTTCATTAGCTACATATATATACTTTGTATTTTGTTGTTTTGCACCAAATCTCACTATTATTTATCCTTTGCAGCAACTATGAAAGCACAAATTTTGTCTTCTAATTTAATTTGGTACAAAATAGACCTAAGACTTGAAATCATTGGACTTTAATGAAACTGATGTGTAGACTTGACAAATCAAGAACATCATAAGTATGCCTAGAAAATTTTTTTAAAAAATAAGAGAAACAGTGATGGAATATAAGAAGCTGATCAAGGGAGTGTGCAATCATAAAATAATTGCAGCTTCAACATTTTGCTTGCCAGTTGCCTGGCAGATACTCAAAATCCAATCACAAGGGATTTTTCCTGAAGGGTGTAAAGCTGATTTGAAAAATTCCTCAATCATAGGGCAGACCTATAAATGTCAATTAAAAGCTGACAGACACTAGATGTGCTTGGAAGATTGAACACTACGTACAGAAACAGCAGTCCTTAAGTTCCTCAGTAGTTTCTTTTGTCTCTTTTTGTTGTTGTTGTTAGTCTTGATCAACCAACAGTTTGCACAATGAATATGCTATCTTCCATAGGTCAAAAACAAGTAAATGCTATATAAAGTTGGCAGATGATCATTACTCCAGATAAGAACAAGAAATCCCAAAATTTCTGATAAAACAGAGGATTTGAGTTAGAATCACTCTCTAAAGGGCAAAAACTGATGGTCCACAATCTCAAATAGCTAAAACTCCTGTAGAATGGAAGGGAGAGACATGAAACAGGGAAATAAATTACAGTCAGTGCTAGTTAATTTAGGAAAGGGGAAAAACAAACCAAGCCCATGTAGGTAAAGTTTATCAAAATATTGAATATGATGATACTTTCCCCAATTTATCACACACACTTGCTAACAAGTGTTTTAAGTTAGGGCCAAATGTAACCTAAATGCTTTTCTATTTTTGAGATCTGAAATATGAATGGTCACATGTAGTATTGAGGCATAAAATAAAATGGACTATGAAAGGGAAAAATAAGGTATTACCTATTGTCCAAAGGATTCAACCAGAGACAAAACCTAATTACAAGCATGTGTGTAGCTCAAATCAAATCTCAAATTTAACATGTGCAAACTGCAACTCCTGAATTTTCCCATTACCACAGTCTTCTCTACCTTATCAGCATTATCAAACAGTTGCTCAATACAAATAAAGAGTGATTCTCCCTCTACCTCCTCCGTCACATCCAAATTTTCACAAGATTGTCAATTCTGTCTCTGAAGTACAAGTACCCCCCACTTATGACATATTAGAGTTACAGAAGACTGCACAAACTGCACTTTTTTTTCAATTGTTTTTTGCATCTTATTGTTAGTAATATGTATTAAATACAGTGTTGCAATATGTGATTTAATGATATTATAATTATTTGCCAACACCCAGAGACAAAGAGATTGAATTTATAAAGACACTGATGGTTAAAAAAGCAATAACAATGAAAAGTAAAAATAAGTAAATTGTCGAGGTATTTGACTTACATCAGAACCAATTTACAATGCAGTCAACAGAATGGAATGTTGTAGTATGATAACCCTATAAATCTTAAATGGGCACACATTTATATACGAGTAAGTCAAAAAAGTTTTGGTTCCTACTAAGGTTCTAGTTCAAGCATGCAAGAGTTTATTCTAAACAGACTTCCGGTGGTTTGGGCTATAGCAGCGAAAACCAAGTAGGGTATGCTCCAGTAAGAAGGGAGGGGGATCTCACGAAGGAAGCACTCATAGAACAACTCCAGAGCTCCAGCTCTACCATAAGATCCAGGATGTCAGTTTCCCACACTTGCAAGTGAAAAAATCATGATATTAAG
>NW_006408638.1:2050417-2051980 GCF_000296735.1 Chrysochloris asiatica
AAGTCAGTAAAGTACTACAGAAGCAATTAAATATGATTGATACAGCATTGGAAACAATTCAAAACTTGTAAAAAGAGGTCCAAATGATCAACAATAAGATATCAGAAATGGACAATATGCTGAAAGGGGAAAGGAGCAGAATAGAAGAGATGGAAGCCAGAACTAGCAAGTTGGAAGACAAATCACTCAATACTGCTAAGGTAGAAGAGCAAGCAGAAAAAAAGGATAAAAAAATCTGAAGAGTCTATGATTCATGCTGGATAATATGAAGAGGAACAACTTAAGAATTATTGGCATTTTGGAACAGGAAGAAGCAGAGACATCTACAGAGGAGATAGTTGAAGAGCTTCTGGAAGAAAATTTCCCTAACATCTTGAAAGATGAGAAGATAAACATTCAAGAAGCCTACCCTAGGAAGGATAGACCCCAAAATAAAGTCTCCAATACATATAAAAATCAAGCTCTCCAAAATCAAAGACAAGGAAAGATACTAAAAGCAGCCAGAGAGAAGAGAAATGTCACTTATAAAGGCAAGCAATTTAGATTACACTCTGACTATTCAGAACAAATCATGCAGGCAAGAAGGCAATGGGAAGAGATATCCAAAACCCTACAAGAAAAAAAACTGTCAACCAAGAATCATCTATCCAGCAAAACTATCAATCAAATATGATGGTGTGATCAAGACATTCCAGGATAAACAGAATCCGAGAGATTTTATCAAAGACAACCCAACACTTCAAAACATCCTAAAGGGAGTTCTGTGGACTAAAAACCAAAAAGAACAGAAAACAAACAGAGATTGACAGGTGTGGCAACACCACCTAGAACTCAGTCAACAGGTAGCAGAGTCCAGAACAGAACAAGACTACAACAACAAACTCTAAGGAGCTGGGAGGTTAACCAAAGATCAAAATTATATCAATGTCAAAGCAGGGACAAACGTAGCAAGAGAGACCCAGGTGGTGAGAATATCAAGTAAATTACAGGATACAATGGATTATCTTAAATGGAGAGAAAAGTTAGTAGAGTATAAGGTAGCCCCAAAGAAAGTTAACACTTCATAACTTATCATAAAAATGAATTTCCAAGCAGAACAAGCAAACATTAAAACTAAAAATAAACCGACAAGAAATAGCACAAAAAATAAAAGAAGGCATGCAGAACAAAAGAATGAACAGCACCACCAAAAAAGTAGCAAAAAAGCAATTAACTCATACCTATCAATAATTAAATTGAATGTCAATGGATTGAATGCACCAGTGAAGAGATTCAGAGTGGCAGAATGGATAAGAAAACAAGACCCTTCATTATGCTGCCAGCAAGAGACACACTTTACACAGAAAGACAAAAATAGTCTAAAAGTTAAATGATGGAAAAATATGTAACAAGCTAACTGCAACACTAAAGAAGCAAGAGTGGCAATACTAATCTCCTACAAAGAAAACTTTAAGATAAAAACCAGCATACGAGACAAAGAAGGACACTATCTCATGATCAAAGGGTCAATTGAGCAAGATGACATAACCATAATAAATATATATGCTCCCAATGAAAGAGCAC
>NW_006408638.1:2052470-2070689 GCF_000296735.1 Chrysochloris asiatica
ATCTACAATTATAGTGGGAGATTTTAACACAACACTTTTGAAAAGGGACAGAACAACCAGAAAGAAACTCTACAAAGTTACAGAGGAACTAAACAACACAATCAACCAACTTGACCTCATAGATATGTACAGATCATTCAATCCAACAACAGCAAAATATACATTCTTCTCCAGTGCACATGGAACATTTTCCAGAATTGACCATGTGTTAGGTCACAAAGCAAGCCTACATAAATTTACAAACATCAAAATTCTACTGGCATTCTTCTCAGACCATAATGCTATAAAACTAGAAATCAACAATAAGAAGACCAAAGCAATAAAGTCGAATACATGGAAACTGAACAACACCCTGCTGAAAAGAGACTGGGTAAAAGAATAAATTAAACATGAATTCACAAAGTTCCTAGAATAAAACAAGAAGGAAAACACAACATACCAAAATCGTGGGACATGGCAAAAGCAGTGCTGAGAGGACAATTTATTGCAATAAATGCACACATCCAAAAGATGAAAGAACCAAAATCAACACATAAGCACCACATCTTCAACAATTAGAAGCAGATCAGCAAAGGGAACCTACAGTCACCAAAAGAAAGGAAATAATAGAAAAGAGCAGAAATAAACGAGATAGAAAACCAAAAAACTATAAAAAGAATCAACAGGACAAGAAGCTGGTTCTTTGAAAGGGGATAATAAAATTGACAAACTGTTGGCAAAACTAACAAAAGAAAAGGGGGAGAGGACACAAATAACTCATATTAGAAACCACACGGGTGAAGTCACAACAGAACTAAACGAAATCAAAAGGATCATAACAAAATACTATGAAGAGTTGTACTCCAACAAATTTGAAAACTTAGAAGAGATGGATATATTTATAGAAAACATGACCTACCTAAACTTACTCTGAGTGATATAAAACGCTTGAACAAACCCATAATAAAAGAAGAAATTGATCAGGTCATCAAAAAACTCCCAACCAAAACAAGTCCAGGCCCAGATAGCTTCACGGGTGAGTTCTACCAGCATTCAAGGAAGAACTGTCATCAATTCTCCTCAAATTATTCCAGAATATAGAAAAGGATGGAAAACTCCCTAACACATTTTATGAAGCAAGCATAACCCTCATACCAAAACTAGGGAAGGACATCACTAAAAAAGAAAACTATAGACCAATATCCCTCATGAACATACAGGCAAAAATTCTCAACAAAATCCTAGCCAACAGAATCAAACAGCACATCAAAAAAATAATACATCATGACCAAGTGGGTTTCATAAAAGGGATGCAAGGATGGTTCAACATCAGAAAAAAAATCAACGTAATCCATCATATAAATAAGAAAAAGGAAAAGACCCATATGATCATATCAATTGATGCAGAAAAGGCATTTGACAAAAGCCAACATCCATTCCTGATAAAAACATTCAACAAAGTAGAAATTGAAGGGAAATTCCTCAACACAATCAAGAGCGTATATACAAAACCAACAGCCTACATCACTCTCAATGGAGAGAAACTGAAAGCCTTACCTCTGGAAACAGGAACCAGACAAGGATGCCCTTTAGCACCACTCCTATTCAATATTGTGCTGGAAGTTTTAACCAGAGCTATATGGCATGATAGAGAAATTAAAGACATCCAAATTGGCTAAGAAGAAGTAAAACTCTCTATTTGCAGACGATATGATCCTATACATAGAAAACCCCAAAGACTCAGTAAAAAAAAACCAAAAAACTTAATAGACCTCATTGAATGATACAGCAAAGTGGCAGGGTATAAGATCAACATACAAAAATAAATTGGATTCCTCTATACCAACAACGACAGCACAGAAAAGGACATTAGGCAAGCAATACCATTTACAATAGCCGCACAAAGATGAAATATTTAGGAATAAATGTAACCAGAGAAACAAAGGACTTATACAAAGAAAATTACAAAGCACTACTACAAGAAACCAAAAGATATCTGCAGAAGTGGAAGAACATACCATGTTCCTGGATAGGAAGACACAACATCGTGAAAATGTCAGTACTGTCCAAAGCAATTTACAGATACAATGCAATCCCAATCTAGATCCCAACAACATTTTTCAAAGAGATGGAAATGACAATTACTAACTTTATATGGAAAGGAAAGAGACCCAGGATAAGCAAAGCACCGCTTAAAAAGAAGAACAAGGTTGGAGGTCTCTCACTCCCCGATTTCAAACTTTACTACATGGCTATGACTCGACGGCACTTAACAACAACAACAACACAGTGATCAAAACAGTCTGGTACTGGTACAATGAAAGAGACATTGAGCTATGGAACAGAATTGAGAATCCAGAAATTAACCCAACTACATACAGCCAAATGATTTTCGACAAAGTGCCTAGGCATATTGCATGGGAGGAGACAGTCTCTTTAACAAATGGTCTTCGCAGAACTGGAAAGCGATATGTAAGAGACTGAAACAAGACCTTTGCCTCATGCCGTATACAAAAACTTTCTTAAAACACTCTCATAATGGGCAAATGTTATAATTACTTGGCTCTCCATAAGTCAACAAGCAAATGCATTGAGCACACCAAATATCTGTTGCCATGACTTTTGCTCTTGATGGGACCACTTCCACCTTTTGATTGTTCTTTGTCTTCAAAATTATACTAGTAAAGCAATGCTCCATCTTTTACTATAATCCTTTGAAGAAATGCTTCACGATCATGATCCTACTAGTTTAAAATTTCCATGAAAGTTTTACTCTTGTCTGTATCTGATCTGGACACAAAAGTTTTGGTACCCATAAAGCAGATAGTTTACTCAACTTTAATTTTTCAGTCAGAATTCTGTAAACAAAACCAATTGAAATGTCTATGGTGCCGTCTATTGTTTATGTTGTTAATTGTTAGTCATCATCAATTAGGGCACAAACAAGAGTATTTTTTTCCTTACAAATTGATATGGATGGTCTTCATCTTCAACATTTTCTCATCCCTTAAAATAAGTAATCCATTTGTAAACTGCTCATTTCTTTGGGGCATTATTTCCATAAACTCTTCATACAATGCAGTGATTTCACCATCTTTCCACCCAAGCTGTACCATACATTTGGTGTTTGTTCTTGCTTTGCTTTTAGTAGAATTCATGTTGCTGGGATAGGGACTTTTTTCAAACTGATGTGTTATCCTTCTTAGTGCCACAAACTAGATCCTATTCAGATGTTATAACAAGTTAGTATTTAAATGCAGTCACAATAAAGTTCCTCAGTGAGTAAGTGAGGAACTAGAATTTTCCTTCCATATAGAGTTTCCATGTAATACAGCAAGGCTTGTGGATTTATACTTTCTATAAACTGGCTAGTGGATACAGACTACCCCAAAGAATTGGGTATGAAATGAATGAGGCAACTCTCATCAACCAAGGCCAGTTCCTAGACAGACTCAGATGAGAACTCTTAACTACCAGGAGTTAACACTCTCATACCAGGAGAAATAAGTTGGAATCTAAGCTGTGAATCACAATTTCACTACAGTACATCTCTGAGACCGTTCAGAGGCAAATATTTATTATGAAAAATTCCTGAAGTACTTCATCCACAAATCTAGTCCTAATCTATTCCTAGACATTTTTAAATGACAAAAGTTACTAGGACAGCATACAGCTGCCATTATTGCAGCTATTCTCGAGCCTAAAATTAATATTTTTCCTCTCTTTGAGGATAACCTCCACTTCAGCTGGTTTAAGTGAGGTGACAGAGAGGTCAGATCCCTAGAGCTCTGAGATCCTGGTCACCATGCCCTGTTCAGGTTGCACTTGTCACTTCATTGTCACACTTGGTCAAGGAAATGCCAACACATACCTATGGATCACTTAAATACCATATTCTTTGCAGGTCCCACTGAATAACAGCAGCTCTATCTCTTCCTCAAAATCAAGGTCATTTATCCCTGTAAGTCTTTTTTACTCTTTCTCTTACTGCCTTGTGAGAAGGAACCCAAAGTGACTGAATGACTGTTTTAGATTAAAGTAGTATGGGATTCTCACTATTTTTCCTAGTAAAAGCATTTCCATTCGGAGACCTCTGAATCCATGTAGTTCAAAATTTTGGTGAAAAAAGTGCAAATTTTTCCCCAGTGAATTACTTACAGAGCTCCTAGACTCAGTTCATATGGTCCAGATAAATGTGCTACTGAGGACATGGCACCATAAAATTGTCATTGATTTATAATACATACTGCTTCCTGGAAAATCCCCTTGCACCACAAGATATCTTCTCCAAGATGATACCTTAGCTGTAATTCAAAGGCCATTTAAATTCAACCACTCTGGAAAATGGTATGGTACTTTTTCAGAAAGTTGGAAATAGAAATACTTTATAATCCAACAATTCCTCTATTAGGTATATATCCACAAAAAATATGAGCCAGAATGTGAGTAGATATATACACACCAATGTTCACCGCAGCACTATTCACAACAGCAAAAAGATGGAGACAGCCTAAGTGTCCATCAACAGAACAATGGATAAACTCTGGTATATACACACAATGAAATACTCTGTTACCATGAAGAATAATGATGAAGCTGTGAAACACCTCATAACATGGATGAACCTTGAGGGCATAAAGCTGAGTGAAATTAGTCAGGCACAAAAGGACATTAATTGCATAAGACCATTATTGGAAAAACATAAGATAAGATTTACATATTAAAAGATTAATTCTTTAATGGTTACTGGCATGGGAAAGAGGGGACAGTAACTCACAGGTTCGCGGACAGATGCATAATAGCTTAGATGACAGGGAGAGCAATAAAAAAGCGGGGGAGGGGAAGCAATACACAAGAAGTGGGAAGGGTAGATGACAGGGGATAATAGGGAAAGACTTAGGGAAATATGAATGGACTAAATCTACCTATTGGTAGACTGCTATTTTAAAAGTAAAAGAGATTGACAGTACCCAATCTGTCACTAAGTGACTGGTTGAATTCCTTAAGGAGTGCTACCATATAAGGGCTATACATGGATCTCTGTCACTGACAAATTATACATTTGTGAGTGACTGTGATAGTTAAAGTTTTGCATCAACAAAACATTGTGCCTGGTTTCTCATCAGTTTGGCAGTTAAAACATAGTAATCCCTCATGAAGACATTTCCTCAGATGTGATCTGGTATGATCACCCCAATCTGATGTAATTATCCTATGTATTGTAAAACCTCACTTCTATGATGTTAATGAGGCTGAATGCAATCCACAGGATTAGGTTGATTACCTCAAATATCTTTTGACTTTAAGAGATTAAACAGGCAAGCAGAGCTCATGAAGAAAGGAGCAGAGAAGGAAATACAACCTTTGGACTAGGGTCCCTGCGCTGTGAAGTTCCTATGTCCACAGTAAGATTAATGCCGAGATGCATGGAAATCTTCAGGAAATGTTTAACCTACAGATGTTGAAAGGAAACAAAAACCTTTCTCCAGAGCCAAAAAAGAGAAAGCCTTCCCCTAGTGCTGGCACTCTGGATTTTAACTTCTAGCCTCCTCAACCATGTGAAAATAAATTTTGTTTGTTAAAGTCATCCACTTGTGGTATTTCTGTTATAGTAGCACTAGATAACTAAGACAGTGACAGTAGTTAGATCAGCCTTGAAAAATAGGAGTACATATTCATAGGAATAGCCTCCATCCCAGCCAACATAGCTACTTTGTTCCTATGCCCATTTTTTCCAGCAATGGAATGGCAAATAAACAAAACTTGATTATTTCAACTGGCTGAAGCATTCTGGCTACTTGGTTCTTTAGTGTCTCTTCCATGATAAATTTTCTATGGTGGACAATAACATGTGATGTGAATTTCACCACACTTTGTATCTACTCAGGTTGTAGTTAGGTGCTGTCAAATCAGTTCTGAGGCATAGTGACCATAGGGCAAAATGAAACATTGTGAGGCCTGTGACATCCTAACAACTGTTGTTATTTTGAGCCCATTATTGCAGCCACTCACTGAGGATCTTCATCATTTTGGCTGATCCCCCACGTTACCAAGCACTTTACTTTTTCCAGAAGTCGATCTCTCCTGATAACATGTTCAAAGTTTGTGAGATGACGTGTCACCATCCTCGCTTCTAAGGAACATTCTGGCTATGCTTCACCCAAAACAGATTCATTTGTTCTGACAACCAATGGTACTTTCAATATATTTCAACAGCATCTTAGTTCAAAAGCATCAATTCTTCTCCAGTATTCCTTATTCATTTCCCAGCTTCCACAAGCATATGAGGCAATTAAAAATACCCAAGCACACCTTCATCCTCAAAGTGACGTCCATGCTCTTTTAACACTTCAGAGGTTTTTTGCAACAGATTTACCCAGTGCACTATGTCATTTGATTTCTTGACTATTACTTCTATGAGCATTGATTGTGAATCCTAGTAAAATGAAATCCTTGACAATTTCAATCTTTTCTCTCTTTATCATGATGTTGCTTATTTAACCAGTTGTGAGGATTTTTCTTTGATTTACAATAAATTGTAATCCATACTGAAAGCTATAGGCTTTTATCTTTATCAGTATGTGCGCCATGCCATCTTAACTGTCAACAAGCAAGATTATATCATCTGTATACCACAGGTTGTTAACAAGACTTCCTCCTGTCCTGATACCACATACTTTCTCATGTTGTCCTGCTTCTCAGATTATTTGTTCAACATACAGATCGATTAAACATGGTAAAAAAAATATAAACACTACACTTACTTTTCTTGATATTAAAGCATTTGGTATTCCCTTGTTCTGTTCCAAAGACTAACTCTTTGTCTATGTGTAAGTTCTGCTTGAGCACACTTAAGTGTTTTGGAATTCCCATTCTTTGCAATGTTATCCATAGATTGCTATCGTCTATACAGTTTAATGACTTTGCGTTGAATGGATCTAACACAAGTTAACATCGTTCTGATATTCTCTGCTTTCATTATCTGATGGCATCAATGATATCCCTTATTCATGTACTTTTCTAAATCTGACTTTAACTTCTTCTGGCAGCTTCACTATGTATGTGCTGCTATCAAGTTTTTAAATTATCTTTATCAAAATTCTATTTGCATGTAACATTAATGATATTATTCAGTAATTTTAGCCTTCTGTTGGGTATCTTTCTTTGGAATGGACATAAATATGGATCTCTTCCAGTTGGTTGCCCTGATAACTATCTCTCATGCCAGTAGATTCATCCATATGCTTCTTTCATGGATTTTTAAGTCCTTCATCTTTTCTTTTTTTTTTTTTAAATAGGTCACTGATAAACAACCAAACCATTCTCGATCCAAAATTTGTATGTTCTTCTATTAAACTACTTTTCTTTCTTTAAAATGGAAATAGATTATTAATTCACTGCACAAAATGATAATTTCTCATTACTGATGTCTTTCAAGACCACTCTTTGGTGAACTGTTGCTGTTGTTAAGTGTCATTGAGTCAGTTCTGACTCATAGCAATCTTGTATAGGATTTCTGAGGCATTGCTGATGAGTTTGAACCACCGACCTTGTGGTTCAACCTGACCTTATGCTTGAGTGCTTATCCTACAGCACCTCACCAGGACTTTGTACTTTATCAGTAATACATTTTGGTTTGTGACACTATACTAAATGGATAATCCAAGAACCTAGTTTGTCATTTTATATTCTCTGGTCATGAAGGAATCTCTATGAGACCCGAAGTATGAACTAAGGGAGAGAGTTCAATACAATAGTGGTGGATGACATGAATCTGGGCTACCTGCTTGTGCAGATTAATATGTCCTCTAGCTATATTCATGACTCATCTTGAATCTATCAGTTTTATCTTATAATGCATTATTCTATACCTGTTTGCCCTTATAGTTGCTTAGTCTGAAAAATTCCAGCTCATATACAAGAGTTTTGGTCTTATGCGATCTCAATGTTCCAGAGTCAAAAGTTCTTTCTTTACCAAGGTTCACAGCATATCAGAAGGAAAGAGATGATAACAAAGTTCAATATCATCAGTCAGAACAAGGCCACAGACCAGCTGAGGAACAGATGATCAATTTCTCATATGCAAGTTCACGTTGAAGCTACAGAACATTAAAACAAGGATTCAAGAGCCAAAATGAGAACTTTAGTAGAACCCACCTGAATTTAGAGAGCATCTGAAAAATACATTTGATGTATTGAACACCAATGTCCAAAGACCAGATGAGTTGTGAGATGACATCAAAAACATCAGTCACAAAGAAACCAAAAGGTCATTTAAAAGACAGGAAAGAAAAGAAATATCAAAATGGATGTCAGAAGAGACTATGAAACTTGTTCTTAAAGGTGGTGGTGGTGGTGGTGATAGTTATATGCCATGGAGTCAGTTCTGACTCATAGTCAGACCCTGTACAGGGTTTCTGAGGCTGTAAATCTTTATGGGAGCAGAAAGCCTCATCTTTCTCCCACGGAACAGCTGGTAGTTTCAAACTACTGACCTTAAGGCTCACAGCCCAATTCATAACCACTACGCTACCAGAGCTCCTTAAAGGTAGAATAGCTAAAACGATCAGGAAAGATGATGAAATAATAGAGCTGAGCAGAAAACTTCAAAGGCAGCTCAAGAAGACAAAGTAAAGTATTATAATAAAGTGTGAAAAGACTTGAAGGTAGAAAACAAGAGGAAAATTAAAAGCTCAGCATTTCTTATGCCTTTAGTTGCAATATTGAAGGACTCAGTTAACAAAATTGATAGAGGGTAAGCAAAGAAACAGAAGTCTACTAATGAGATGAATTGACACTGGCAGCAAAATGGACTCAGACATAACAACAGTTGTGAGGATGGCACAGGATCAGGCAGTGTGTCATTCTGTTGTATGTAGGGTTACTATGAGTTGGAACTGATTCTACAACACCTAACAACAACGACCACATGGATAAAGTATTGAACGACACAGTAAGAATCAAATGAAGATATAAGGAATATACAAATTCATTGTATCAAAATGATGTAGTCAATATTCAACCATTTCAGGAGGAAATATATGATCAAGACCCAACAGTACTAAAGGAAGACTTCCAAGCTGCACTGAAGGCACTGGTGAAAAACGAGGCTCCAAGAATTGGTGTACTATCCATTGAAATGTTTTGACAAACAGAGGCAGCGTTTGTTGGAGGTGTTCACCTGACTATGCCAAGAATTTTGGAAGAAATCCATATTTGTTCCCATTCCAAGGAAAGGTGAACCAACAGAATGTGGAATTTATTGAAAAATATTACTATCACATACAAGCAAAATTTTACTGTTGATAATTTTTAAAAAATTGCAGCAGTACATCACCAGGGAGCTGCCAGGAATTCAGATGAATTCAGCTGCCAGATTTAGAAGAAAATATGGAACGATGGATATAATCCCTGATAGCAGATGGATCCTGTCCCCACTCACGAATATTGTATTATCTTATGCCCTGTATGCTGTAAGTACAATAAAGGTTGAATAAAATTGAAATTTTAACAAGTGAGTTTATAGGAATTCTGTAGGTCAATTTTCTGTGAGCAATTTTGGAAAGATGTCTATATAACATACTTCTAATTTAAGGATATTTAATCCAGACATCAAGTCAGTTCCTGCTCAGACTAGCCTTGTATAGGGCCTCCAAGGCTGTAAATCTTCGCAGGAGAAAAAAAATCTCATCTTTCTTGAATGGAGCAGATGATGGGCTCAAACAGTTAATCTTGTGATTCCAAGTCCAGTGCTTATCCAATACAGCCACCACATTCCTGATATACAGTTATAAGGATATATAGCTTGCAGTTAATTAAGTTTCAAATGTGTTATGAAGATAAATATGTACACATGCTTCATAACACATTTCCACAGGAAGTGAAAAACGTTCTCTTGTTGTTGCTGTTGTTAAGTGCCATAAAGTCGATTCTGGCCCATAGCGACCCTGTATAGGGTTTCTGAGGAGCAGCTGGTGAGCTTGAATCACCGATCTTGCAGTTCAAACATTCTCTTGTCGTTGTTGTTAAGTGCTGTCGAGTTGATTGCGACCCATAGTGACACTGTATAAAGTTTCCAAGGAGCAACAGGTGAGCTTGAACCACCAACCTTGCAGTTCAAATGGCTTTGCAGTCTGGCGCATTAAGCCCCAGCACCACATCATTCTCTTAGGGAAAACCAAATCAGAATTGGAGTAGAAAGATGAGGAATCATTATGAGCAAATTCATTGAGTCAAGGCTGAACCAAGTGCACAGGGAACAGTGAGGTGATGTGCATGGTCAAGTGTCCTGAGCTGAGCAGTAGAAAGCTAGGGGAGGTAAGACACGGCAAAGTGTGGAGAATGTGCAATACCAAAACCAAAATGGATTTGGTTTCAAAAATAACAAGGGACCATTAAAAGTCCTTCAGCAGGGGAGTATTTGTATTTCTTTTATTCAACAAATGTTTGTTGAATAACCCAAAAAGCCAGACACAATTCAAGGTGTTGTTGTTATTGTTGTTAAGTGCCATCCAGTCAACTCTGGCTCATAGCAACCTTGTATAGAGTTTCTGAGGAGTGGCTAGTGAGTTTGACCATCCGACCTTACAGTTCAAACTAATCTTGCAGTCCAGTGCATTATCCTGCAGCACCACACCAGGTATTAGAAATACAATAATCAACAAAGCAAAGCAAATTTCTCTCTTCTTAAATCAATATGCTAATTTAGAATTACATGAATTACACATACACTAACAAATAAATATATAGTATTTTGAGGAATGAGTAGTGACAAAAAGAAAGGAAAAAACGGTGTAATGAACATAATGAATAGTTAAGGTGGCAAGAAAAGATCGAATAAGTTCAGTAATTTGTAGGAATATTTCAAAGTTTTTTCCATTGAGGACTTGAAAGGTATGCAATAGATTCAATTCACCTAAGAACAAAGACATTAATGATCCTGACTGGACTCACCAAATCCTAATTATTTTTCATCAGCTATATTAAACCTACTTCCTCCAATATAAGTGGCCAAAAGAATATGTAAATTATTCTGGGTTTGTTTTGTTTGTTTGTTTGCTCTTTGCCCATTGAACATATTTTGCACAGAATATGAGTATGAAAACTGGATCAGTTACATAATAATTAGGAAGGTGATTAACATGGACTTTAGGGAGGGTCATTTGCTTTAACCACAGTGACGTATAGAGCATCTTTAATTAATGCCACATGGTTTCTGTGTTTTGAGGACTGAATCTTTCAACAAAAATAAACTGATGTCAATTCAATATGTTCCCTTTAGGATTGAATGGGATACAAACTTTGCACTGTAATTATAGTCTCTGACCTATTACTAGTCTCCAAAATTTTCATTCTTTGAGTCCCAAATGTTTTAGAGACCATGATTTATATTCAGAAATTCTATTAGTTCTAACATATTAAGGCAAGCAAAAAGTTGTTACTAGTCCTTCTCAGAGAAATCCAGGTAACAGAAATATCCTAATTTATTTTTACTTTTAATATAAATCAATAAATATCTATTTTTCAAATTTTCTAATTTTCATTGTTCTTTGACTTTTACTCTTTGTTTATCTTTCTAGTTTTTCTCTAAATTGAAAACTGTGTTTGGATGAGATGGAGTACTGTAATTCATCCAGACATTTATGAAGACAAAGTAAAATTTCTAAACATACAGGTAAGGGCACAAAACAATTATATCAAATAATTCTTTTATGTGTACTTATAAAGTTATTTCAAATTTAGCTAAATAATTTGATAGTGTGTGTTTAATATTTTTAGTTAAACAAATAAAATGTTTATCCAGTGTCTTCCTTTTGCTATTTATGGAACATTTCAATACTATGGAAAAACAAGTCCATGGACTATAGAATATGCATGATTAGCATTCTCAGCTGAGATATCCTACTTGATATCACTAGATCATTAGAGAGTGAACATTTAAAATCAAACCAAAATGTGTTCTCAAAAATCCTAAGATGATTTAAATGGTTTTCTCTTTTTAGAAGTGTTTTTAAAATCCATCCTAGTGCAGTGCTATGGAATCAGCACTGTGAATCAACAAGTCAGCTGTTCAAACCCACTAGCTGCTCCTCAGAAGCCGTATATGGGTATATCGCTGTGAGTTGGAACTCACTCAACGGCACTTAACAGTAACAAATACAGAAATCTAAAGCTGTTTGTTAAGATATTCTGTTAAAATTTATAATTTTCCAAGGAAACATAAATATATTACATAGAATTGAATGATTAATGTAATTAGTGTCACTAAATTGTATACTTGAAAAATTTTGAATTGGTAAAGAATTGTGTTATGTGTAATTTTAAACAATTTTTTAAAAGCATTTCAAATAGGTAAAAGACACCTAAATTTTTTCAAATGTAGAATTTTGAATAATTTCTTTTGTAGACTCTCCTTCCAAGTTAATAATCTCATCTGCAGAGGCTAAAGAGATGTCTTAGTATTATTGATAGGATGTTGAAAACAAGATCACTTGCTCTGAATCAGTTCTGCCTTTTTATCACAGCATTTTACTGCTCCCTTCGCAGAAGTCATAATTAACTATAAATACTTGCAATCTAATAAATAATTGAGCTATAGGTGAATACAGGTAATAAATTAGTATGGATGTGGAATCATTTACAGAAAACCTTAAATGCCATCCTAAAGAATTTGAATGTATCTTAGAAACAATAAATAACTGAATTCTTCCTGACAGCAGAGCTTTGCTTCTGGTAATAGAGTGAGGTGTTGACCAGTGAACTCAAACAAAGAAAAATTGATCAGGAAGTTATCCAGAGAATATGACCATAAATAAATAATCAAACCTTCTGTTTTTAAATTGAAGCAAGTCTGTATGAAACAAGTTGGACAGGAAACATAATGGATATTTATCAAATTTCATAATATGTTCATAATTGTTAGAGAATGATCACCCCGTTTTCATAATATTAGAACAAGAAAAGACCCTATTTCTAGAAATAGATAGTATTAAGGTTAAGCAGGAATATATTTTATTTATAACTCATCTCAGAAATTTTGCTCTGTTATAGCAGAATGTATTCATAGAAATATGAAGATGATATGCACAAATTCACTTATAAAGGATGTTAATAAATTGTTATTTCTTTAGCTTTCCAAGGTTATATTCTTTAAATAGTCTGTGTCCTTAATACTAGTGACATTTGTGCACTTTCTAAATTATAAATTTAATCACCTATAGTATAATATTTTTACATATTGGCTTCACTTGGATGTTTTTGTTGTTAGTGCCATTAAGTTGTTTCTGAAGCAGAACGACCCTGTATAGTGTTAATGAGGATTTAAAGCTTTGCAGTTAGTTTTATCTTTCTCCTGAGGATCAATGGATGGGTTCAAACTGCTGACCTTGTGGTTCAAAGTCCAGTGCATAGCCTATTGAGCTACTGTGCTCCCTTTATTTGGATACTATGTGAAAAATATTTCCTCATTGTAAAAATATATGAAGGGGCTTCAAAAAGTTTTGTAAAAAAGTCTGTTATCTTTTAATTCTAGTTGTCCACAAAATGTGAGAAGTTCCCGCATGTGTATCTATGTGTCTATGTGTGTTTGTGTGTGTGTACAGAAAAATAGATTTAAGTACATTTCAAGGATTATCAATCCAAAATTGACATTGAAATATTTGAGAAAACTAAATTTAAGTACCCCGTATTTTTCGTTATCTTTGTATACATTCAGAAACACAAAACTTTTCATTGCAAACATTTCCCTGGATTCTCAAAATGTTCTTGTGAATCTTGAGCTTCATCACTTGAGGTCATATAAAGATGATACTTTAGGGACGCTCGTGCTCCTTAATAATATGTGGGCCCGAATTTCAAAGACAGCAAGAGGAACTTGAAGAAGTGACTCTACTTGCTGTTGATTAAGAGATATTCGAAGGAAAAATTCAAAACCCTCTAAATTAGACTTTTCTAATTCTTGTCTTAACAGAGAAGCAAGAGATGACTGAGGACAATCACTCCTTGACAACTGAGTTTATCCTCATAGGATTTACAGACAACCCAGATCTGAAGACCCTTCTGTTTATGGTGTTCTTTGCCATCTATCTCATCACAATGGTGGGGAATCTAGGTTTAGTGTCATTGATCTTCATTGAGCACCGTCTCCACACTCCCATGTACATCTTTCTAGCCAACCTGGCTATAATGGATGCTTGCTGTTGCTGTGCCATTATCCCCAAAATGTTACAGAACTTCCTTTCTGAAGACAGAATGATTTCTCTCCATGAATGCATGGTACAATTTTATTTTTTCTGCATTGCTGAGACTGTGGACTGCTGTCTTCTGACATCAATGGCCTATGATCGCTATGTGGCAATATGCAGTCCACTGCAGTACCACACCATGATGTCAAAGCAACTCTGCATTAAGATGATCATAGGCGCCTACATAGCTGGGAATGGGCATTCCATGATTCATGTAACACTTCTATTAAGGCTAACCTTCTGTGGATCTCATCAAATCAATCACTTCTTCTGTGATGTTCTTCCACTATATAGACTGTCCTGTGTTGACCCTTATATCAATGAATTGATGATACATATCTTTGCAGGGTCAATTCAAATCTTCAGTATTACCGTAGTCCTAATTTCTTATTTTTACATCCTTTTCACTATTTTCAAAATGAAATCCAAAGAGGGAAGAGGCAAAGCCTTGTCTACTTGTGCATCTCATTTTCTGTCTATCTTATTGTTCTACGGTTCCCTTGTCTTCATGTACATTCGGCCAAGTTCAGCTAAAGAAGGGGATAAAGATATACCTGTTGCTATTTTTTATACTCTAATTATTCCTTTATTAAATCCCTTTATCTATAGTCTAAGAAATAAGGAAGTCATAAATGCTATTAAAAAGATCATAAATAAGAGGAAACCTCATAGCATTCTGAAACAGATATCATTCCCTATAATAAACTGATTTTAACTAGATAAACTATTCAAAGTCAATACTTAGAAAATGGTCATTTTGAACATCAAGTATTAAATCAGTAAGCAACAGTTACTTTAAGTCAAATAATGTATAAATGGTAAAATAAGTTCAGGGAGGAGGTATTTTGCTAAACCTTGTTTCAAAATCTAAACTACTAGGATGTCTTGTTCTTGTTGTTTAGTGCTGTTGAGTTAGTCCCGAGGCTTTTAAAATCATTGTGGGATCAGAAATCAGGCTTGAAGGAGGACCTTGTGGTTGAAAGACCCATGTTTATCGTATAGAGACACCACGTTTAGGATTTAATTAAAATGACTACTCATAAATTTTGTCAGAGTAGAATTATCTACAATTTTCAACATAGTCAACAAATTCTAGGAAGAAAAGTCAGCATATATAAAGGCCTCCCTTCTTTGTTGACAAATTTATGGAATTCCTAAGTATCAGCTTACAAAGTCACACAAATTTTAAGTTCTCATGTTACTTAAGCTACATCATCTATCAGAAGTAAAATGTGTATTTGGATTCGATTCTCAAGTTTCTTTGAGTTGTTGTTTATGTTTGAATATGGATCTATATAGAATGGTGGTGGTGTGCCTTCCAGTTGACTAATAGGGACCTGTGTACAGGATTTCTGAAGCTATAAATCTTTACAGGAGCAGAAAGCCTCATCTTTCTTCCACAAAGTGGTTGGTGGATTCAAACTACTGACCTTGCAGTTAGCAGCCCAACTCATAACCACTACACTAGCAAGACTCCTTTTATACAGAATTGTTGTTGTTGTTAAGTACCACCAAGTTGGTTCTGACTCATAGCAACCCTGTATACAGTTTCCTAGGAGCAACTAGTGGATTTGAACTGCAGTCTTAGTGGTTCACAGCCCAGCACTGATCCTATAGCACCACACCAGAAGTCCAGTACAGAATATGTACTCTTAAATCAGCAAAATCTTCTTTATAGTCGTTTTTTTCCCCATCATTCTCTGAAACAAAGTGCTTGTGTAATAGCAGTGTATCTATCTTTCATTGAAAGATAGATATTTTTATTTATACTGAAAGTCATACGGATTGAAAATGTTTCAGATAGTTTCATAATAGTTCATGATTCATGACAGTGTAATTTTTTAATATACCGATTAATTCAGTCATCATCATTCCTCACCCTCACCCTCACCCCACCCCCAGCCCAGACATCATTACTTGTCTTGTTTGCTACTAGGCAGAGAACTAGCCTGCACTAATTCTAATATAAATAAATTATAAGCACTTTATTGTGAATTATGTGAACATTTACAGAGCCAATTATCAGTTTTACATTCAACAAATCTTATACACTTTTGGTCATCTCACTGATTGTGATCCTTCCCAATATAACATTCCTTATCCCACTTTCTCTTTGTGTTTATTGATCTATTACTAGCACTAAGAAAAAGCTGAGGATACTGTTCAACATAAATAAGTTCGAAAACCATAAAAATCTAAACAAAACCAAAATTATTTAATATTCACTTCAATGTGCAAATATTAAAGGATAAAAGTGGTCTAATGAGAACCCACTTTCTGCTTGACACAAAGGTAAACTTTTGTCTTCCAATGTTAAGCAACATATCTCATGTTTTACAGAGTAAAAAAAAAAAGTTAATACTTTGAAATATTAAGTAGCTTGCCTAAATACGTGCAGATATCCAGAATGGAGATAAGATTTGAATCAATTATGTTTTTACCAGACTGTTTTACAGCTCCTTTCATAGAAACTTAAGTCACAGTTGATTACAAAGTACTTAAAATATAATAAGGAAATTGGACAGAAACTTGGGACTTGGGAAGCAATGTAGATTATGCACAAAGAAGTTTGAGTTGTGTTGGGTATATGTGTTTGAGAATTCAGAAAATGGGCATCAATGTGGCCTGGGGTATATAGTTGATAGATATCATCTGAAATAACAGATGTTTAAAGAGTGAAAAAAAATATTTGGAGGAGAAAACCAAGAATAGAATCAAGAGCAGAATCAATATTAATTAAAATGTGTGTGACAATAAAAGTAAGGATGAAGCTGATGAAAATAGGTGTAGACAACTGTCAGAGGTACTGGTGAAATCTCTTGGTGAGTCTGGAAAATAAGGATAGAGGAGGATTCATTTCCCAAGAATTTAAATGCCACATTGTGGTGGTTGCTAAGTTATATAGGGTTTACGAGGATTTTAAAACCATTATAGGAGAAAGACTCACCGTTTTCCTACAGAGCAGCTGGTAGGTTTGAACCATTGATCTTGTGGTTCACAGTCCAGTGCTTATCATACAGAGACATCATGCTGTAGGGAACCTGAATGTATTTATAGGGATCAAACATTGACATCTTTCTGGTTGTTGTTGTAAAGTGCTATGTAGTGAGTTGTGACTTATACAGGGTTTCCAAGAAGTAGTTGGTAGATTTGAACCACCAAACTTGTGGTTATCTGGCCAATTCTTATCCTACAGCACTATACCAGAACTTCTGATTTTATATTACTAGGACTTAAAACAGTGCCTGACATATTTGGTCATTCAATAAACATTTTCTGACCACATGATGTCATTTTTAAATATTTTTATTACCTTGGTGTTGTGTGTTGTGAGGTTGGTTCTGACTCATAAAGACTCTGTATTAGGCTTCCAAGGAAGAGCCATAAGGTTAGCTGCCCAATATGTAACCACCAACACAACTGGCTTTTTACCATATAATTGAAAATTACAAGCTAATATTCATATACTCTGTCAAAGAACCTTGTTATTTTTCTTGTTACTTATGTATACACCTCACATGGTTTGCATTTTCAATTTTAAGTGAACATTTTAGCCTCAGTAAGTTTTCTGCTCAGTGGATGCCAGTGTTGTTGTTGTTGTTGTTAAGTACCAACTCATAGTGACCCTGCACAGGGTTTCCGAGGCTGTAAATCTTTACGGGAGCAGAAAGCCTCATCTTTCTCCCACAGAACAGCTAGTAGTTTCAAACTACTGACCTTGAGGTTAGCAGTCCAATTCGTAACCATTACGCTACTAGAGCTAGCTACATGAAAATGAGCTAGCTCAAAGATCTGATCTTTAAATCAGGTTTTTAAGCAAGAACGAATGTAATGAAAATAATTTTATGTAATGAATTGAATATAAGATTTACCAACACGATCCAGAAATCAAGATCCATTCAAAACAATGACTTTTAAGGGGATCTAGTAGGCTCAAGAAGGAGCTCTGGTAGCGTAGTGGTTACGAATCGGGCTGCGAACCTTAAGATCAGTGGTT
>NW_006408638.1:2070789-2077517 GCF_000296735.1 Chrysochloris asiatica
TCGAAACTACCAGCCGCTCCGCGGGAGAAAGATGAGGCTTTCTACTCCCGTAAGGATTTACACCCTCGGAAACCCTGTACAGGGTCGCTATGGGTCGGAATCGACTAGACGGCACTTAACAACAACAACAACAAAGTAGGCTCAAGAGAGGCAACAATTGTGAGGTTGGCCCAGGACTGGGCAGTATTTCATTCTGTTTTGCATAGGGTCGCTATGAGTTGGTACCGACTTGATGGCACCTAACAACAACAATAGCAGGCTAGTTAAATTCATGATTTAGCATTCAACTCAGAAATTTATCGTATAGAGACTACCTTTGTATACTCCAAAGTACTAATCTTGATAGATTTTCTTTTTTAAAAAAGAAACAGGACTATCATGGGGACAAATTAGGAAGAAATTTAAAGAAAATTGAAAACTCCATAGGTGTGAAAGGGGCCAGGAAAATTGTGTCAAGAAATTTTTCCATCACAACAATGCACCTTCTCATTTTTTAGGCTAGTATAGACTGTTCTCCAAGAATTCCATTAGTCTTGCTTTCTCACAATTTTCTGTTCCCCAAACTCAGAAAACATTTAAAAGCAGCATAATTTGAGGCCTTTGAGGATGTCAAAGCTGCCATTTTGCCATATGACAAATCAAAGAGCACAACATTTTTTGAGGAATGGTTAGAGAGATATATATGACACTGTACTATAAGTACTAAACAGCAAGGTCAGTTTGAACTGCAAACCCAGCAGTTATACTCTCCTAAAAAATCTTATGGTAGCGTAGTGGTTATGAATCGGGCTGCGAACCTTAAGGTCAGCGGTTCGAAACTACCAGCTGCTCCGTGGGAGAAAGATCAGGCTTTCTACTCCTGCAAAGATTTACACCCTCGGAAACCCTGTACAGGGTCGCTATGGATTGGAACCGAATCGACGGCACTTAACAACAACAAGAAGAAACCTTATACAAGGTTGCTATGAGTCAGAACCAACTCATGGCACTTAACAACAATATTTATGCACAAAATTTATCCATACTCTGGCTGTAGAATTTATGTTAATCAACTTTTAGAAAAGCAAATACATCGTTTTTCATCATAATCTCTGCTTTTCAATATACTTTGTCCATCTGTCAACAAGCCTTTGTACTCCTTTATTTTAAAAATGTTTTAAGCAGAGCTGCCAGCCACAAATGCACTGCTGTCTCCACTTGCTCATCAGAGGAAAGATTGTTTTCAGGGGACCACACAGGTGAAAGTCCGATGGAGCAAGATCCAGACCATAGGGAGGATGCTTTAATACCTCAAAAGGAAGTTTTTACAGTGTTAACAGCATGAGGAGAGGTGTGTTGACATGCATTGTTATGCAAGGTCACAACACCCTTGTTTAATATGATATTTAGGCTTCAGCTCTTCAGTAAGCTTCTTACTATAATGAACACTGTTGATTGTTGAACCTTTTTCCTGATAGCATCCCAATACTTGTCCTTAAGAATCCCAGAAAACTGTAAGTATCAATTTTTCAGCTGATGGTTGACTTTTGAATTTTTTCTTATTTGGCAATCAAGAATGTTTCCATTTCATACTCAGCCATTTAATCTCAGGCTCATGGTGATGAATCCATCTCTCATCACCAGTAAATGCTTTTCTTTTAAAAATTATTACATTCCTTAGAGTATCAGTCCAAATTTTGTTTACAGGTATCCAAATGCTTCTGTTCATGCTCTTCCATGAGTTTTTCAACATCTATCATGCACAAACTTTTTGAAACCCAAGTCTCTAATGAATTATTTCATAGATAGTGTCATGGCTGATTTACAAATGATTTGCTACATAATTCAAAGTCACTTATCTATTCGACAAATCATTTCATGTGCATGTTCTATATTGTCCTCACATGTGGGCATGCCCAGGTGTTTTGATATAACCAGAATACAGATAAATTTTATTTACCCTCGTGTGTGTGTATATATATATATATGTGTGTGTGTGTGTGTGTGTGTGTGTGTGCGCGCGTAACATTAAAAGCTACTATACACATGATCCTCACCAGATGGAATACACATCAATTAAATTGAATACATCTGTTGAAAGAGACAGGCAAAAAGTTCAATATGATCAGCCAAACAAGGCCAGGGACAGATTGTGGAACAGAACATTAATTCCTCATGTGTAATTCAGGTTGAAGCTGAAGAAAACAAAAAAAAGTTCACAAGAGCCAAAATATGACATTGAATATATCCAATCTGAATTTGTAGACCATCTCAAGAACATATCTGAGACATTAGCCACTACTGATTGAAAACAGGAAGAGTTGTGGGTTACATCAAGAACATCATACATGAAGAAAGGAAAAGATCATTAAAAAGACAGGAAAGAAAGAAAAGACCAAAATGGATGCCAAAAGAGATTCTGAAACTTGCTTTCCAGCATAGAAATGTTAACGAGATTTGAGAAAAAGAAGTACAAGATCTGAAAGATCAGCTCAAGAAGACAAAGTCTACTATTACAATGAAATATTCAAGGACCAGGAGTTAGGAACTCAAAAGGGAAAACATATAAACTGCATTTCTCAAGTACATATAAACTGAAGAAAAAAATCAGATATCTACTTGAAATTTTGAAGGATTCTACATAGTACAATGTGGCACTATGGGTTAATGTGCCAGACAGCAAAGCCATTTGAACTGCAAGGATGACAGTTCAAGCTCACCAGCTGCTCCTTGGAAACCCTATACAGGGTCATTATGGGTTGGAACCGACTCGATGGCACGTCACAATAACAACACCAGGCACAATATCGAATGATGCAGAAAGCATCAAAAGACCATGGAAGGGGGGACTTCCAGTTTGGCAGCAGCAGAGCAGTCAGGTAGGACAGGCTCTGTGGGGGAGGGACTGAAAACCCAGAGATGCAGCTCCCCTGAAACTGCATCAGAGCTCTGGATCTAGCATAAGGGTCAGGGCATCAGTTTCCCGCAACCACAAGTGGAAAAATCACAGTATAAAGGAAAACATTGCAATTTAGAAATCAGTCAAGACAAGGCACATCCTCTGTGGCCATCCCATCAGGGCGGAAGTCAGAGGGTGGGGCTACAGTCAGACCAATCCAGGGAACTAGCACTAAAAGGAACACAGTGACCTTTGCAAAAGAAGGTGTGGGGGGGGATTCTATATGTTTTATCCTCCTCTTCCCTGTAGTGCCTTCTTTGCCCAGCCTGGACGCCTTCAGGTGGATGGGTGCATACCCCCAAAAAAGTCAACCATTGAGACCACAGCACCCAAAAAAAAAGTCCAAAGTTGAGACCATAGCTTTTCCATGGAACAGAGAGAAAGAGCCCTATAAGTCCAAGGGCAAATACTTTGACTGCTGCTTTTGACTTCTGCCAGTGGGTCCCAGCCCTAACTTTAACTTGTGTGGGACCATTAACCCCTGCCTAATCAGCAAGAAAAAAAGCAGGTTTGGCCTAACTGACAAATCATATGAACAATCTGTAAAACCCCAACATAAAAAGTCGAAACGATTTCAAGAATTATGCTGTGCACATGCAGATACTTAACTGACCTTCAGAGACAAAAAAAAAAAGTTGACAATCTTTCTCCCTTTAACTTCTCAATATCTATCTGCACACCTCAATGGTGGTGAATAGAGGAGGGGCCTGAGTGAGTGGACATCCCCACCCACTACTGGCGGCTTCTACGGTGCACACACTGCCTGTGTAGCAAGGCGGCTGGACAGTCAGCCACAGTTTTATTTTTGTTTCAAAGTGGAGGTTCTTGTCTCTGCTTTTATATTGCTTCTGCTTATGGGACTTTTGATCACATATTTTTCCTGGAGGTGGGAGCTTTTTCACCATATGCTACCCAAGAAGACTCAGCAATCATGGTCATATAGCCAAGCTACAAGCATACTCCATAATATTCCACCATAAAGACAAGAGTCAATAACAGCTGTTAAACATTACATGTGAAAAGGGAAGCCTATCTTCTGATCATATCCACCAAGAGACACCCAGTAAGCTTAATGACACAACAACAAACATACATTTAAGCATTAAAAAAACCACATAACTACAAGAAATGACAAATAAAATATCTCAAACACAACAAACAATCTCAAAACATGTCCAAAAAATGGAAAAGAGTAACTGAGACAAAAGCACTGGAGACTGACAAAGGCTCCCCAGGAGAGGAAGAGCAGGTTTTGGATTTGCCTGAGAAAGAATTCAGAAGAATGATATGGAAACAAATTCAAATGCTCTGAAAAGGGGTGGAGGAAAACAAGGAAGAAGTCTGAAAAGTACTATAAGAACAATCAAGCAAGATTGATACAGCATTGGAAACAATTCAAAACCTGCAAAAAGAGGTCCAGGTGATTAATAATAAAGTATCAGAAGTGGACAATACGCTGAAAGGGGAAAGGAGCAGAATAGAAGAGATGGAAGCCAGATCTAGTGAGCTGGAAGACAAATCTCTCAATACTGCTAAGATAGACGAGCAAGTGGAAAAAAGGATTTAAAAAATCTGAAGAGAGTCGAAGACTCATGCTGGATAACATGAAGAGGAAAAACTTAACAATTATTGGCATTCTGGAACAGGAAAAACCAGAGAAGTCCACAGAGGAGATAGTTAAAGAGCTTCTGGAAGAAAATTTCCCTAACATCTTGAAAGATGAGAAGATAAACATTCAAGAAGCCGAACATACCCCAGGAAGGATAGACCCCTAAAAGAAAGTCACCAAGACATATAGTAATCAAGCTCTCCAAAATCAAAGACAAGGAGAGAATCCTAAAAGCATCCAGGGAGAAGAGAAGTGTCACTTACAAAGGCAAGCAAATCAGATTAAGCTCTGATCTCTCAACAGAAATCATGCCGGCAAGAAGGCAATGGGGAGACATATATAATACCCTACAAGAAAAAAACTGCCAACCAAGAATCGTCTATCCAGCAAAACTATCAATCAAATATAATGGTGCAATCAAAACATTCCAGAATAAACAGAATTTAAGAGATTTTATCAAAACCAATCCAGCACTTCAAAACATCCTAAAGGGAGTTCTGTGGACTGAAAACCAACAAGAACAGAAAACAAACAGGGATTGACAGGCATGGCAGCCTGGAACTCAGTCAACAGATAGCAGAGTCCAGAACAGAACAAAACTACAACAATGAGTTCAAAGGAGCTGGGAGGTCAACCAAAGATCAAAATAATACCAATGTCAAAGAAGGGATAAATGTAGGAACAGAGATCCATGTGGTGAGGATGTCAGGTAGATTACAGTATACGACAGATTCTTTTAAATGGACAGAAGAGTTAATAGACTATAAGGAAACCCCAAAGAAAGTTAATACTTCACAACTTCCCATGAAAATGAACTTCCAAATAGAACAAGCAAACATAAGAACTAAGAAGAAATAGCACAAAAACAACAAACTCAGCCCAAGAAGGCATGCAGAACAAAGGGACAAACAACACTAGCAAAAAATTAACATAATGGCAGGAATTTTTCATACTTATCGATAATTACATTGAATGTCAATGGATTGAATGCACCAGTGAAGAGACAGAGAGTGGTAGAATGGAAAAGAAAACAAGACTTTTCAATATGGTGCCTGCATGAGACACACCTTACACACAAAGACAAAAACAGACTGAAAGTTAAAGATTGAAATAAATATACCAAGCTAACTGCAACAATAAAAAAGCAGGAGTGGCAATACTAATCTCCTATAAAGTAAAGTTTAAGACAAAAACCACCATAAAAGATAAAGGACACTATCTTGTGATCAAAGGGTCAACTGAGCAAGACAACATAACCATAATAAATATCTACAATCCCAATGAAAGAGCACCAAAATATATGAAGCAAACTTTAGCTAGAATTGATTAAATAGATAAATCTACAATTATATTGGGATATTTTAATACACCACCTTCAAAAAAGTACAGAACAACCAGAAAGAAACTTGACAAAGTTACAGAGGAACTAAACAACACAATCAATCAACTTGATCTCATAGATGTGTACAGAGCATTCAACCCAACAACAGCATAATACATATTCTTCTCCAGTGCACATGGAACATTCTCCAGAATTGACCATGTGTTTGGTCACAAAGCAAGCCTCCATAAATTTATAAACATCAAAATACTACAAAGCATCTTTACAGACCACAATGCTATAAAACTAGAAATCAAAAATAAGAAGACTAAGGAAATAAAGTTGAATACATGGAAACTTAATAACAGCCTGCTGAAAAGCTATTGGGTAAAAGAAGAAATTAAATATGAATTCACAAAGTTCCTAACAAACGAGAATGAAAACACATCATAGCAAAATATTTGGGACATGGTGAAAGCGGTGCTAAGAGGACAATTTATTGCGATAAATGAGTACATCCACAAAGAGGAAAGAACCAAAATTAACACATTACACAGCATCTCCAACAATTAGAAACAGAGGAAACCTATAATCACCAAAAGAAAGGATATAATAAAGATAACAGCTGAAATAAATGGGATGGAAAACCAAAAATCTATAGAAATAATCAACAAGACAAGAAGCTGGTTCTTTGAAATGGTTAATAAAATTGACAAACCATTGGCAAACCTAATAAAAGAAAAGAGGGAGAGGACAAATACAACCTGCATTCGAAACCACATGGGTGATGTCACAACGGAGCCAAAGGAAATCAAAAGGATAATAACAGAATACTATGAAGAGTTGTACTCCAACAAATT
>NW_006408638.1:2077617-2079373 GCF_000296735.1 Chrysochloris asiatica
CCTACCCTGTGCTCTCTCTTCCCCTCTTTCCCTCCCCTCACCTCATCCCATACATCCGGTGATCAGCCAATATATATTTTCCCCCTTTTAGGGTGGGTTCTTTTTCTTAGTCTTTTACAATAATTGTCCTATGCAATATTTCCCCTTTTGTGACTGACTAATTTCACTCAGCATAATGTTGGCCATCTCTTTTTGATAAAGTGAATCTATATATTCCTTCCATCTTCTTTTGTTGCTTTCTGAGTCATTCAATACGTTCCCATAGAATCCTTCAATATTTCAAGTCATCTTGAATTTTTCCTTCAGTTCTTTCAGTGTAAGAAATGCTGAGCATGTTCTTCCCTTTTGATTTTCTAACTCCATATCATTACATATTTCATTATAATACTTGAGCTTGTCTTCTCTAGATGCTCTTTGAAATTTTCTGTTAAGTTCTTTTACCTCTTCATTTCTTCCATTTGCTTTAGCATCTCTATGCTAGAGAGCAAGTTTCAGAGTCTCTTCTGGTGTCCATTTTGGTCTTTTCCTTTTTTCTCTCTTCTTAATGACCTTTAGCTTTCTTACAGTATGGTGTTCTTGATGTCATCCCACAACTCTTTTGGTCATTGTTCATCAGTGGACAATGCATCATCTTTGTTCTTGAAATAATCTCTAAATTCAGGTTGGACTTATTCAAATCATGTTTGGGTTCTCATGGAATTGTTTTATTTTCCTTCAGCTTCAATCTAAACTTCCATATGAGTAATTGTTGGTCTGTTCCACAGTCTGCCTCTTGCCTTGTTTTGGATGATGATAGGGAGCTTTGCTGTCATCTCTTCCCACAGAAGTAGTCAATTCTATTTCTGCATATTTCATCTAATGAGGTCTATATGTATAGTTACCTTTTATGCTGACATTGCTTAAAAAAGGTATTTGCAATGAATAAGTGATTGACCTTGCAAATTTCTATCATGCAACCTCCGGCATCATTTCTGTCACCAAGGCCATATGTTCCAACTACTGATCCTTCCTCTTTGTTTCCAACTCTACATTACAAACACCAGTAATTACTAGCTCATCTTGACTACATGTTTAATCAATTTCTGACAGAAGAAGTTGGTATAATTCTTTAACTTCATCATCACTGGCTTCAGTGCCTAGTATAAATTTGAATAATAATGGTATTAACTGGTCTTCTTTGTAATTATATAGATATTTGGATATTGTGATAGAATATCACAGACAGCATTGTACTTCAATATAGATCTTGAAATGTTCTTTTTGATGATGAAAATTATGCCATTTCTCTTCAATTTGCCATTCCCAGCATAGTATACCATATGGTTGTCATATTTAAAATGGCATTTGTCCATCTTTTTCAACTCATTACCTAGGAAATTGACCTTTATGCACTTCATTTTGACATCTTCCAATTTTCCTAGATACATAATTCATACATTTCATGTCCTGATTATTAATGGATATTTAAGCTATTTCTCCTCATTTTGAGTTGTGTCACATCAGCAAGTGAAGGCCACAAAAGATTTACTCCATGCATATTATTGCTGGGGACAGCATACACAGACCCTGGGTTGATAAGTGGCAGCCCCATTAAACCGCCTCTGAATATAATCAGTTTAACCCAGATGCTCTCCTTCCTCCTGAAAGTACATAGGAATGTGATAATTAAGAAATGTAGCATTTTAGATATAGATAAATGAAGCCTGGTGCCTGAGATCTTGCTTACAAATAAAAGTTTGCAAAATGTACAGAGACA
>NW_006408638.1:2079473-2085118 GCF_000296735.1 Chrysochloris asiatica
CCAAAGGAAATCAAAAGGATAATAACAGAATACTATGAAGAGTTGTACTCCAACAAATTCAAAAACTTAGAAGAGATGGATACATTTTTAGAAAAACATGACCTACCTAAACTTACTCAAAGTGATGTAGAAAACATGAACAGACCCATAACAAAAGAAGAAATTGATCAGGTCATCAAAAAGCTCCCAACCAAAACAAGTCAGGTCCAGATGGAATCATGGGTGAGTTCTACCAAGCATTCAGAGAAGAACTCTCACCAATTCTACTCAAATTAGTCCAGAATATAGAAGAAGATGGAAAACTTCTTAATACTTGTTATGAAGCAAGCATAACCCTCATACCAAAACCAGGGAAGGACATCACTAAGAATGAAAATTATAGACCAATATCCCTCACGAACATAGATGCAAAAATTCTCAACAAAATACTAGTCAACAGAATCAAACAGCACATAAAAAGAATAATACATCATGACCAAGTCAGTTTCATAAAAGGGACACAAAGATGGTTCAACATTAGAAAAACAATCAAGGTAATCCACCATATAAATAAGAAAAAGGAAAATAACCACATGATCATACTGATTGATGCAGAAAAGGCATTTGACAAAATCCAACATCCGTTCCTGATAAAAACATTCAACAAAGTAGGAATTGAAGGGACATTCCTCAATATAATTAAGAGCATATATACAAAACCAAGAGCCTACATCACTCTCAATGGAGAGAAACTGGAAGCCTTCCATCTGCAAACAGGAACCAGACAAGGATGTCCTTTTTTACCAATCTTATTCAATATTGTGCTGGAAGTCTTAGCAAGAGCTACACGGCAAGACAGGGAAATTAAAGGCACCCAAATTGGCAAAGAAGAAATAAAACTCTCCCTATTTGCAGATGATATGATCCTATACAGGGATGGGCTACTTAGACATCGGTTACCCAAAATGGGGGTGGGGGTGGGGCTATAAAGGCAAGAAGTGACTGGCTTACAAGCTTTCAAGAGGGAGCCTAGTTCCAGAGGGCAGGGGTAGGTAGAAGCTCCACTGAATGATTTCCAATTTGTTGGTAGCAATCTGTTGGTACCAGGCTGGCTAAAGGAAATGGGAATAAGACTCTTGTGGTACAATAGTGAATAATTGCCATCAGGACTGACTGTGAGGGCTGGAAATGTAGAGGCAGATATTTTTTGACAAAAGGAGGGTAGTGATTGATTTTGCAGCCCAAGAGCGGAGGTCTCTGGGACCATCAAGTCAGAAGAGTGGAGAGTGTGACCCTACCTAGAGAAGCAGTGACGCCAGGCATGGAGACAGAGATGATGACATAGACAGATGGAGTGGCTGGGACACGGGACTCAGGAAGGGAGAGGGGCTGTGTGCTCACAGCCAGGGTGGTGGGCCTGCGGGGTATATCCTTTGGTTATTTGATGATGCATGGAGGGGATTGTAATCATTGCAATGAAACAAAATATGATAGTATGAATATAAAACTGATGTTCTCCATGTAAACCCACATAATTCACAATAAAAACAACAACAAAAAAAAGAACATGGAAGGCACACCAGAATCACGTCACCAAAAAGAAATGATCTGTGTTCAACCATTCCAAGAGTTCACATATGATCAAAACCAATGGTACTGAAGGAAAAAAATCCAAGATGTACTAAAGGAAGTGGCAAAAAATGAGACTCCAGGAATTAATGAAATACAAGTTGAAGTATCCCAATAAACTCATGAAGCACTGGAGGTGCTCACTTATCAATGTCAAGAAATTTGGAAGACAGCTACCTGGCCCACCAATCAAAAGATATCCATATTTGTGCCCATTCTAAAGAAAGGTGACCCAAAAGAAAGTGTAAATCATTGAATAATATCATTATTATAACATGCAAGTAAAAAAATAACATTTTTTAAAAGTTTTTATTGTGAATTGAGTGATAGTTTACATGGGAGAACATCAGCTTTATATTCATCCTATTGTATTTTGTTTCATTGCAATGATTACAATCCCCTCCATGTATCATCATTCAACAGCATTTGCTTTCACTCTCTCTGTTTTTTGTTTTTTGTATTTTTTATGTACACCAAAGCACTCAGTAATATATAACCATTCAAACAACCAAAGGGTATACTCTACACACCAGTCCCCCAACCTACAGCACACAGCTCCTATTCCTCCTTGAGTCTAGAGTCCCCAGCAGTTCCATCTCTCTTCATCATCATCTCTGCTTCCATCTCTGGAGTCGCTGCTTCTCTGGATAAGGTCTTGCACTCCGCTCTTCTCCCTTGATAGTCCCAGAGTCCACTACTCCTGGACTGCAAGATCAACTACTCCCCTTCTGTTGCTACAAAATGTCTACCTTTACATTATGAAAGTAAAATTTGATTAAGATAATTCAAAAATGGCTGCAACAATATACTGAAAAGTAACTACCAGAAATTCAAGCCAGATTCAAAAGAGAATGTGCAATGAAGGATATCATTGCTGACATCAGACAGATCTTGGATAAAAGTAAGGAATATCAGAAAGATGGTTACTTGTGCCTTATTGTCTATGCAGAGACTGTGTGGATCATAATGAGCTATATATAACATTACAAAGAATTTTTATTAACTATGCTCATGAGGAGCCTATACATAGGCCAAGAGCCAGTTGTTTGAATAGATAAAGGGGATACTGAAAAATTTTAAATCAGGAAAGGACTGTATTCTTTCACCATACTTATTCAATCTCTACTGCTGAACAAATAATTCAAGAATCAGAATTCTATGAAGAAGAGTGTGATATCAAGATTGGAGGAAAACTCATTAGCAACCTGGATATGCAGTTGATAAGAGATTGCTTGCTGGAGGGGAAGAGGACTGAAAATATTTACTGATGAAGATCAAAGACCACCACCTTCAGTATGGATTGCACCTCAAAGAAATGTTAAAAAAAAAAAAATTCACAACTGAAACCATAAATACACCATGATAAATGGAGAAAAGATTAAAGTTGTCTAAAACTTCATTTTTAATTGGCTCCACTATGTATGTGAAGGAATCCTACAGGTGTGGCGCTACAGGTTAATGCACTGGAACACAAGGCCAGTTTGAACTGTAAGTGTGGCAGTCTAAGCTCATCAGCTGTTCCTCAGAAAACTTATACAGGGTTGCTATGGGTCAGAACCTATTAGATGGCACTTAAAAAAAGACAACAAAATGCATGTTTTTTGTAGGACGTTTATTGTAGAACAATAAATAAGGAATACCATAAAGAATTGATGCATTTGTTTTACAGTGTTGGAAAAGAATATTAAAAGTACCAAAGACAAAGAAATCTGAGTTGGAAAAAGTACAGCCAGAATACTCATGAGAAGCCAGGATGGCAAGACTCTGTCTCTCATACTTCAGACATGTTATCAGGAGGGATCAGTTACAGGAGAAGAAGGACATCATGTTTGGGAAAAATGAAAGATCTGCAATAAAGTGGAAGACCTCCCAATCAGATAAATTGGCACAATGGCAGCAGCAATAGACTCAAGTATAACAACGATTATCAGGATGATGCAGGACTGGGCAAAGTCTCATGCTCTTGTGCAAAAGAACACTATGAGATGTCACCTAATAACAACAACAACAATCTAGATGAATCCTCTTTTGATTTTTATTTTTTTTCTTTCATTACATTTAAGTTTCAATATTCAGGTCATATGTAGAATACCTCAAAGTCTATATTTTTATGATTTTTCCTCATGATTAGATACAGGTTAATCATTTTCAGTAGTTATGTTTTTCTTGCATCTCACAAAAGATCCATAATGTCAGTTTGTGTCATTATTGGTGATGCTACTTAAATAACTCAATTAAGGTAGTGCTTACTTTCCTGTTTCTCAATAACATTTCATCAATGCTTGAAGTATTCCTTGATAATACATTGGGTTTAGAAAATGTTGGTTATAAACAAAATGAGAAAAGTTGCAAACATCCATTCATAATCGGAACATGGAATGTATGAAGCAGGAATCTAGGAAAATTGGAAGCTGTCAAAAATGGAATGGAATACATAAACATTGATACTAGGGAATAGTGATTTGAAATGGATTGATATTGGCCATTGTGGATCTGACAATCACATGGCTTACCATGCCATGAATGACAAATTGAAGAGAAGTGATGTCGTATTCATCATCAAAAACATTTCAACATCTATTTGATGTATGACACTGGATGTGAGAGGATAATATCTATATGCCTCTAAGGAAGACCATTTAATACCACTAATATTCAAAACTATGCCCCAATCACAAAGCCAGTAATGATGAAATTGAAGAATTCTACCAACTTCTTCAGTCAGAAATTGATCAAATGTGCCATCAAGATGTATTGATGATTACTGGTAAATAGAATTAATGGAAAATATGCCCTTGGTGATAGAAACTATGCTGGAGATAGCATGATCTAGTTTTGCAATACCAGTAACTTCTTCATTGTGGTACCCTTTTAAAACAGCTTAAATTAGACTGCTATGCAAATGGACTTCAAAGTCGAATACGCAGATATCAAATTGACTACATCTGTGGAAAGAGACGGCGGGGGAAAAACTCATTGTCATCAGCCATAACAAGGCAAGAGACAGACTGTGGAATATATCTCACCTGAAATGAGAGAGCATCTCAAGAAAAGATTTGATGCACTATGTACTAATGGCCCCAAACCAGAAGAGTTGTGGAAAGACATCAAGAACTTCCTATAGGAAGAAAGAAAAAGGTCATTAAGAAGACAAGGAAGAAAGAAAAGACTAAAATGAATATCAGAAGACTCTGAAATTTGCTCTCCAACATAAAGATGCTAAAACAAATGAATAAAAAAGAACTGAACAGAAAATTTCAAGGGCCAGCTTGAGAAAACAGAGTCAAATTTCCAAAGGTTCAAGATGGATACAGATGATGACATGGAATGAGGGAAATCATTGCTGATGTCATGTGGATCTTAATGAAAAATAGAATACCAGAAAGATGTTTACCTGTGCTTCATTGACTATGCAAAGATTTTTGACTGTGTGGATCGTGACAAGCTATGGATAACATTGTGAAGAATGGTTATTTCAGAACACTTAATTGTGCTCATGAGGAATCTGTACATAGACAAAAAGGCCATTGTTGGAACAGAACAAAGTGACAATGAACGTTTAAAATTATGAAAGGTGTGTGCCAGGATTGTATTCTTTCATCATACTTATTTAATCGGTGTTCCGTACAAATAATCTGAGTAGCTGGATTATATGAAAAAGAACATGGCATCAGGATCACAGGAAGATTCATTGACAACCTGCAATATGCAGATGATACATTGAATGCTGGAGGGAAAGACTATTTAAAATACTTATGATGAAGATCAAAGACTACAGCCTTCAGTATGGGTTGTACCTCAATGAAAAGAAAACAAAAATCCTCACCACTGGACCAATAAATAATACTATAATAAATGGAGGAAAGATTGAATTGTGAAAGACTTCATTTTACTTGAATCTACTATCAACACTAATACAAGAGGCAGTTAAGCAATCAAATGACACATTGAGTTAGCAAATCTGCTGCAAAAGATCACTTTAAAGAGCAACGATATTAGTTTGAGGACTAATGTACACAGCCCAGTTAATACCACTA
>NW_006408638.1:2091038-2095101 GCF_000296735.1 Chrysochloris asiatica
TCAACCTTACTTTGAGAAGGTAGGTTTTCCAAATTCATATTTTGAGTGCCTTCCAACCTGAGGATCTCATGTTCGGGCACTAAATCTGACAATATTCTGGTATTATTAACCATGTTTCAATATTCAATAGTCTGGTACTGACAGGTTTCTTCTGTTATTCATAAGCTTTTCAGTACCATTTTCAATGGTTGAACATTTATTGAGTGCTCTACCTCTCCTTCTTTCTAGTAGGTCTTAGTCTGGAAGCTCAGATGAAACCTGTCCACCATGTGTGACCCTTCTGGTTTTCAAAATATTGGTGGCATAGCTTCCAGCATTACAGCAACATGTGTGCCATCACAGTATGACAAACTAAACCAACAAGTAGTGGTTAAGAAAGTTAATAAGTTACAATTCAAGAACAGACTTTCTTGGGATACAGTATGAAAGTCAAAATCCCACCATATTGGCTTCTAAGGAGCATTCTAGCTGCACTTCTCCCAAGACAAATTTTTTTTCTTCTCATAGCCCATGGTACTTTCAATATCTTTGGTCAACATAAAAATTGGCACAAAACAAGAAAATGTTTCCTTCTGATGTGCCTAAGTTGGAACTGACTTAACAGGACCTATCAACAACAGTCAGGAACTACTTTTAATATCTACAAATGTCTCACTTCCACTGAGCTCACATCCTCTCACCCTTTATGGATATTATATTATCCAATGCCCTGTATAAGATTTTAATAAAGGATGAAGAAATTTTTAAATTTAAAAGTAAGCTTGTAGGGAATCTCTCTGTCAGTTTTATGTGAGGAACATAAGAGATGTCTATGTAACATGACTCCTAACTTATGAATATTTAATAAAGTCATACAATCGTTTTTGTTGTTAAGTGCCATCGAGTCGGTTCTGACTCATAGTGACCCTGTATAAGATTTCTGAGACTGTAAAAATTCATGGGAACCAAAACTTTCATCTTTCCCCTGAGTAGTACATAATGAGCTTGAACCACCAACCTTGTGGAGCACAGTCCATTTTTTATCCTACAGAGTTCCTGTATCCCCAACATACAATTGTTGTTAAGCACCATTGAGTCAGTTCCAACTCATAGCAACCCTGTATAGGGTTTCCAAGGAGCAATTGGTGAATTTGAACCACTGACCTTGTAGTGCAGTGCTTTATTCTACGGCACCACACCAGTACTCCAATTAGGATATATAACTTGCATTCGATTGTCAAATGTGTTCTGAAAACAAGTAAGTATTACATAGGTTATAAAGAGGTAAGATTTTTGTTTAAAATACTTGAGAATGTTCTCATAGGGAAGCTCAGATAGCACTCCGGTATGAGTAGAATTGGAGTAGAAAGACAGATGATAAAACATTATGAATAAGTTCCTTAGGCAAGACTGAACAAAGTGCACAGAGGAACAGGGAGGTGATGTACATAGCAAAGTGCTAAAAGGAAGAAAGCAAGGGGAGGTAAGACATAGGCAGAGTATGGAATATGTGCAATACAAATATCAAAATGGATTTATTTTGAAAAATAATGAGAGATCATTAAAAGTCTTCTAACATTGGAGTATTTTTTTTTTTCATTCAACAAATATTTATTGAGCACCTCAAAGTTCCAGACGCAACTCAAGGTGTTGGGAATACAATAATGAACAAAGCACAGAAAATACCTCTCCTCTTAATGCTAATGTTGATGGTAGAGTGGGTGTGATGGATTATACATACACCAACACATAAATGTAGAATATGTTAAGGAGTGATTAGTGAGTATGAAAAAAGAAGAAATAGTGTTATAAACATTAATACCAGTTAAGGTGACTAGAAAAGACAGAACAAGTTCAATAATTTACTGAAAGTAAATAATATCAAAGTCTTAACACTGAGGACTGGAAGGGCATGTGGACAGATTCAATTAGCTGCAGAGTGAATAAATCCTTGATCCTGGCAGGATTCATCAAACCATTCTATCCTTTCTTCACCAAATCCTCATTAATTTTTTCATAAGCGACGTTAAACATACTTTCTCCAAAAAGTAGCCAAAATATTTGAGACTTTTTTTTTCTATCCACTTTACAACTTATGTACAGAACAGTGAACATGATTTAAAAATTAGATGAGTTACATAAGAATCAGCAAGTTGATTAGCACAGATTTCAGGGAAGGTCATTTGCTTTAACCACAGTGACGTACCGAGAGAGCATCTTTAATTAATGCCACATGGTTTCTATGTTTTGAGGACTGGATCTTTCCACAAAAATACACTGAAGTCAGTGTAGGAAATTCCCTTTAGGATTGAGTGGAATAAAAGCTTTGCACTGTAACTATAGTCACTGACCTATTAATAATCTCCACAATTTTCATTTTTTAAAATCCCTAGTGTGTTTTAGAGATCAAGATTTATATTCAGAAATTCTATTAGTTCTAACATCATGAGGCAAGTAAAAACCTGTTACTAGTCATTATCAGAGAAATCCAGGTAAGAGAAATATTCTGATTTATTTTTATTTTTTACAATGACATCCATAAGTATATATTTTCAAAATTTCTTATTGACATTTTTTTTTAATTTTTAACTCATTAGTAATCATTCTAGTTTTTCTCTAAACTGAAAACTGTGTTTGGATGAGATGCAGTATTGCAATTCATCCTGAATTTTCTGCTGACAAAGTAGAATTTCTAAATATGCAGATAAGGACACAAAATAATTATATTAAATAATTCTGGTATGTGTTTTAAAATTATTGCTAATTTAGTTAAATAATTCGGTAGTTAATGCTTCATATTTTTAAGTAAACAAAGTATTTACCCAATATCTTCCTTTTGATGCTTATAGAAAATTAATTTCAATAATATGGAAAAATAAAATCCATTTTGACCACAGAATATACATGAATAACATCTGTAGCTGAGATGTCCTACTGGATATTACTAGATAATGAGAGAGACGACATTTAAAATCAAAAAGAAAATTGTTCTAAAACTCCTGAGAATATCTAAAGGGTTTCCTCTTTTTTGTTGTTGTTGTTAAGTGCTGTCAAGTCAGTTCTGACCCATAGCAACCCTGTATAGGATTTCCAAGGAGTTGCTGGTGAGCTTGAACTGCCAGCCAACCTTGAGGGTCAACCCAACTTTGCAGTTCAGCTCATTAACCTACAGTGTCCTTTCTCTTGTGAGCAATGTTCAAAACCTTCTGGTGTGGTGCTGTAGGATCAGCACTGTGAACCACAAGGTCAGCTGTTCAAACCCACCAGCTACTCATCAGAAATTCTGTATGGGATCATTATGAGTCTATATGGGATCGCTATAAGAAACTGCCATGAAGGTGGGTCATACAGCGAACCTGAAAGGCCATCCTAAAGAATTAAAATGTATTTTAGAGACAAATAATTGAATTCTTCCTGCCAGCAGAGCATTGTTTCTGGTAATATAGTGAGGTGATGATCACAGAATTCCAACAAAGAAAAATTGATCAGGAAATGATCAGGAGAATATGATCTTAAATAAGCAATAAAAAAAATGGGGTCCTGCTATCTGAAAAATGGTAGAAGTCTGTATGGAAAAAAAAATGGACAGGATACATAATTGATGTTTATCAAATTATTATCATAATTATTAAAGAATGATCACCAGTTCTCATATTATTAGACCAAGTAAAGACCTTTAAGTCTACAAATAAATATAAAGTATTCAGATTACGGAGGAACATTTTTATTTATAGCTAGTCTCAGAAATTTTGTTCTGTCATAGGCAAATCTTCATAGGAATATGAAGATGAGATGCACCAATTAACCTATTAAGGAAGTCAATGAATTTTTATTTCTCTAGCTTCCCAAGGTTATATTTCTAAACAGTCTGCTTCTTTAATAAAAATGACATTTGTGTGCATTCTAAATCATAATTTTAATCACCTATAGTATAGTATTCTTAAATATTCACTTCACTTAGATGTTGTTGTTGTTGTTATGTGCCGTGGAGTCGGTTCCGACTCATAGCGACCCTGTACAGGGTTTCCGAGGCTGTAAATCTTTATGGGAGCAGAACACCTCATCTTTCTCCCCTGGAACAGCT
>NW_006408638.1:2095201-2109012 GCF_000296735.1 Chrysochloris asiatica
GTGGAGTCGGTTCCGACTCATAGCGACCCTGTACAGGGTTTCCGAGGCTGTAAATCTTTATGGGAGCAGAACGCCTCATCTTTCTCCCGCGGAACAGCTTGTAGTTTCGAACTGCTGTCCTTGCGGTTCGCAGCCCGATTCGTAACCACTACACTACCAGATAGTATATAAAAAATATTTCCTCAGTAAAATAATGTGGAGGAGTTTCAAAAAAAATCTTGAAAAATACCAATATTTTTTCATTCTAATTTTCCACAAACTTTCAGTAGTCTCTTCTTGTGTGTGTGTATGTGTGTGTGTACAGAAAAATAGATATTAAGTACATTTTTAAGGACTATCAATACAAAGACTGACAAAGATATTTGAGAACACTAAATCTAAAATACCCTGTATTTGTTAATTATCTTTGTATAAATTCAGAAACATGAACATTTTCATTGCAAACATTTCCCTGAAATTCTCAAAAATATTCTTGTGAATCTTGAGCTGCATCACTTGAAATGATATAAGATGACACTCAGGGAAACTCATGTTCCTTTGTAGTATTTGTGCCTGAATTTCAGAGATACCAGGGAGGACTTGAAGAGTGGCTCTACTTGCTATTGTTTAACAGAAATTCAAAGGGAAAATTAGAAACACTAAATTAGAATCTTCTCTCCATAATTCCTGTCTCAACAGAGAAGCAAGAGATGACTGAGGACAATCATTCCTTGACAACTGAGTTTATCCTCATAGGATTTACAGACAACCCAGATCTGAAGACCCTTCTGTTTGTGGTGTTCTTTGCCATCTATCTTCTCACCATGGTGGGGAATCTAGGTTTGGTGGCATTGATTGTCATTGAATGCCGTCTCCACACTCCCATGTACATCTTTCTAGCCAACCTGGCTATAATGGATTCCTGCTGTTCCTGTGCCATTACTCCCAAAATGTTACAGAATTTCTTTTCTGAGGACAGAATGATTTCTCTCCATGAATGCATGGTACAATTTTATTTTTTCTGCCTTGCTGAAACTGTGGACTGCTTTCTCCTGGCTGCTATGGCCTATGATCGCTATGTGGCAATATGCAATCCACTGAAGTACCACACCATGATGTCAAAGAAACTCTGCATACAGATGGCCATAGGGGCCTTCGTAACTGCAAACCTAAATCCCATGATTCATGTAACACTTCTATTAAGGCTAACCTTCTGTGGATCTCATCAAATCAATCACTTCTTCTGTGATGTTCTTCCACTTTATAGACTCTCCTGTGTTGATCCTTATATCAATGAACTGATGATACTTACTCTTGCCGGGTCAATTCAAATCTTTACTATTACTATTGTCTTAATCTCTTATCTTTGCATCATTTTCACTATTTTCAAAATGAAATCCAAAGAAGGAAGAGGCAAAGCCTTTTCTACTTGTGCATCTCATTTTCTCTCTATATTAATATTTTATGGTTCACTTCTCTTCATGTACATTCGGCCAACTTCAGTTAAAGAAGAGGATAAAGATATACCCGTTGCTATTTTTTATACTCTAGTAATTCCTTTATTAAACCCTTTTATCTATAGTCTAAGAAATAAGCAAGTCATAAATGCTATGAAAAGGATCATGAAGAAGAGAAAAGCTCATAACATTCTGAAACAAATATCAACCCCTGTGATTAACTAGATAAAGTTTTCAAAGTCAAGGATACCGAGAAAATGGAAAATGGCTACTTTGAATATCAAATATTATATCATAAATCCATGGTAATTTTGAGTCAAATAATGTATAAATGCTAAAATAAGTTCAGGGAGGATAGATTCTGCTAAAATGTATTTCAAAACCTAAATTACTAGGATCCCTTGCTGTTGTTTCCAAGTGCCATTGAGTCAGTTCCAACCCATAGCAACCTTGTATAGGGTTTCCAAGGAGCAGTTGGTGAGCTTCAGCAGTCAATCCTGTGGTTCAAACTGACTTTGCAGTCCAAAGCATTAGCCCACAGTGCCACACAAGGGGTGTCAATTGAATGACTACTCATAAGGTCACAAATTGTGTCAGAGTGGAATTAGTTACAGTTTTCAACATACTAGCAAATCATAGGAATAAACATTAGTATATAAAGGTCTCCAGTCATTGTTGAGAAATTTATGGAATTTCTAAGCATCAACTTACAAATTCTCACAAATTTTAAGTTCTTGATATTAATTAAGCTTCACTGTATGTCAGAAATCAAATGTGTAATTGAATTTGATTCTCAAGTTCCTTTGAGCTGTTCAAGAGTTCTATGACATGAAGCTGTTCACAACAGTCTCTTCATATCTTTGAATGTATTCAGAAGATAAAGTAACAGCCTTGTCTTAAAAAACAAAGAAGAAAGAATAAACTTAAATCGAAGAGGAGTCTACAAAATAAGTAGCCTATATTCTTCAACGTTAATGTTATGAAGCCCAAAAGTACTGACTAAAAGAGACTAAAAAGACATGGTGACTAAATGCAACAAAGATCTTATTTTGCCATTAAGGGATAATGGTGGGACAATTTAAAAAATCTAAATAAATTTCCATGAAAGAATGCAATATTATTCTTTCTCCTTCTATTGCAACTTCTGTGTAACTTTGCATTGATATCAAACAGAAGCAATATTCATATCAATTATTTTAAAGTTGATGTTTCAATATGGATTTATACAGAATACGCATTCTCACGTCAATATCTTTATCTTTTGTTATTGTTGTTAAGTGCCATCAAATCAGTTCTGACCTACAACAACTTTGTATAGGGTTTCCAAGGAACACTGATGAGTTTGGACCGTTGACTTTGCGGTTCAAACAAACCTTGCAGTTGAATGTTTATCCTTCAGAGCCACACAAGACTCTTTATCTTCAGAGACTGGGATTTTTCCCATCAAGATCTCTGAAACTGTATAAAAATAATTTATCCATCTTTAGTTGGAAGTATTTATTTTAGAGTCATGTGGATTTAAATGTTTTCACATAGTTTGATAGTAGTTCATGATGCATGATAGTGCAATTTCTCAATATATACACCAACTAATCCAAGTATTGTCTTCTCTCCCCACAGTCTCACACACATCCAGATAGCATTACTAGTCTTGTTTTTTTATTAGGAATAGCGCTGTTGATGTTGTTGTTTAGTGCTGTCAAGTTGGTTTTGACTCAACAATCCCATATAGCATTTTCAAGGAGTGGCTGTTGGGTTTGAAGTGCAAACCTTGTAGATAGCAGTCCAGTGCTTATCCTACAGCACCACATGAGAACTCTGAAAATAGCACTAGCCTGTGCTAATTCCAATATTAAAAACTTTAAGTATTTTATTATGAATTAGGTAGACATTTACACAGCAAATTATCAGTTTAACATTCAACAAATCATACACAATTTGTTTCATCTCAATGACTACAGTCCCTTCAATGTAGCATCATTTATCCTACTTTTCCCTGTGCTTATTGATATAATACTTGCATTAAGTAAAAGCTGAAGGCACTGCTCAGCATAAATAAGTTAGAAAACAGTGAAAATCCTAAAAATATTTATTATTACATTTGTTATTCACGTAAATGTGCAAATATGAAAGGAAAAATTGATTTAATGAGCACCCACTCTCTGCTCAACACAAAGGTAAACCTTTCATGTTTAGTATCTTTCATTGTTAAGTAATATTTTTCATGCTTTACAGAGTGAAAGCAAAAAAATAAAATCTCATACTTTGAAATATTAAGTAGTTTTACTAAGATCATGCAGGCATCTGGAGTGGAGCTAGGGTTTGAATCGATTATGGTTTTTCCCCATACTGTTTTACTGCTCCTTTCATAAAAAAACTTAAGTCACAGTTGTTCTCAAAGTATTTAAAACCCAATAAGGTAATTAGACAGGCATTCAAAAAGTGGGAAGCAATGTAAATTATGCAGAAATAATTTGAGGTTTTGTTGTATACATATCATGTGATTGCGAATTCAGAAAATGGAAATAAGTGTGAACTGGAATATATAGTCATGAAATGGAAGTTTAAAGAATGAAAAAAAATATATTGGGGGTGAAGAAATAGGAATAAAAGCAAGAGCAGAATCAATGTTTATTAAAATGAGTGTGGCAACAGGGGTAAGGATGAGGCATATGAGGATATAATTGAAAATTGGCAGAGCCAGTGGTAAAATCTGTTGGTGGGTGTGGAAAAGAAAGATGGAGGAAGATCTGTTTCCTGAGAATTTTAAATGTCACATTGCTATTAAGTAGTATAAGGTTTCTGAGGCTTATTAAATCTTTGTGGATCCAGAAAACCTCATCTTTCTCCTGCAGAGCAGCTGGTAGACTGGAACCACTGACCTTGTGACTCACATTCCAGTGTTTCTTATATAAAGCCATCATGCTATAAGGAATCTGAATTTACTTAGACTCATCAAACATTGACATCTTCATGATTGTTGTTGTTGTTAAGTGCCACTGAACCATTTCTAACTCATAGCAAACATGTATAGGATTTCTGAGGAGCCACTCTAAGGTTAGAACCATTGACCTTGTGATTATCAAGTCAGTACTTACCCTATAGCACCATACCAGGACTCCTGATTTTATGTTGCTGTTTTTAAGAGCCATCGAGTCATTTCCCACTCATAGCAACCATGTATAGGGTTTCCAAGAAGTGGCTTGTGAGTTTGAATTGCCTATAATGTGGTTCAAACCAACCTTGAGATCCAACGCTTATCCTACAGTGCCATATCAGGATTTTATATTGTTGTTGTTGCTAAGTGCCATCCAGTGGGTTCCTACTCATAGGGACCCTGTATAGAGTTTCTGAGGAGAAGCTGGTGACTGTGAACCACAGACCTGTGGTTCAAACTGACCTTGTGGTCCAGTTCATTATCCCATAGCACCACACCAGGACTCCCTAGCACTTAGCACAGTGCCTCACATATTTAGGCTTTCAATAAACATTTTCTGACCACAAGATATAATTTTAAAATATTTTTTATTACTTTGTTGTGCGCTGTGAAGTCAGTTCTGACTCATAGCTACCCTGTATAGGGTTTCCAAGGAGCAGCCATGAGATTAGTAGTCCAATGAAAACCCACTATGCCACTTACCATTTACCTTTTTGTTGAAAATCAAATGCTCATATGCTTTGTCTATTCTTTCAAAGAGGCTTGTCATTTTTCTTGTTACTTATTACATACTTGTTATATCTTACATGGTTTAACATTTTCAATTTTGAGTGAACATCTTAGCCTCAGTAAGCTTTCTGCTCAGTGGGTGCAAGAAGATACCTCAAAGATCTGATCTTTTAATCAGATTTTTAAGCAAGATTCTATCTAATGAAGATGATTTGGTATAACTGAGTCTTAGATTTACCAATACAATCCAGAAATTAAGGTCCAGTCAAAACTGACTCTTGAAGAGTTCTGCTGGGCTAGTTAAATTCAAGGCAGCGAGATCAACACAGAAAGTTATAGAAAATATTTCTGGGGACTCCAAAAGGGTAATCTTGATATATTTACTAAGGAAACTGGACCATCACAGGGGCATATTAGAAACAAGTTATATGAAAACTCTAAAAATGCATTGGTAAGAAAAAGAGCAAGGAAATTTGTGCCAAGAAATTTTTTTCTCATCACAGCAATGGACCTGCTCATTCTTCTAGGGTAGCACAGGCTGTCCTACATGAATCTCATTGGGTAAACTTACCCTATCATCCCAACAACTCTGGCCATGCCCACTCAAACTTCTTTTTGGCCCCCATACTCAAAGAACATTTAAAAAGAGCATTATGTGAGTCCTTTGAAGATGCCAAGGCTGGTATTTTGACAAGGATTAAATCAGAGAACACAGAATTCTTTGGAAAAGGGTTAGAGTGATGAATGGATAGATAGGTAGATAGATGATAGATAGATAGATAGATAGATAGATAGATAGATAGATAGATAGATAGATAGATAGAAACGCTGGTAGTGTAGTGGGTCATGTGTTTGATTGCTAACTAGAATGTCACCAGTTTGAATTACCCAACTGCTCCATAGGAGAAAGATTAGACTTTATGCTCCCTTAAAGATTTACAGCCTGAAATACCCTGTGAAGGGCCACTATGAGACAAAACCAATTCGACATCACACAGCCACCACCACCATCATATACATGCAACATAAAAAGCAACTACACACAAATACCTCACCAGATGAAATATACAGGAATCAAGTTAACTACATCTGTGGGAAGAGATGGTGGGAAAGCTCCATATCATCAGCCACAACAAAACCAGGGACAGATAATGAAATAGATCATCAATTGCTCATATGCAAGTTTAGACTGAAACTGAAGAAAATTAAAACAAGTCCACAAGAGCCAAAATATGACATTAACTTGGTGCACACGAATTCAGAGACTATGTCAATAACAGAATTAATGCACTAGACACTAATGACCTCAGACCTGAAGAATTCTGGGATGACATCAAGAGTATAAAACAAGAAGAGAGGAAGAGATCATTCAAAATAACAGGAAAGAAAGAAAAGACCAAAATGAATGTCAGAGAGACTCTGAAACTTGCTTTCCAACATAGATATGATAAAGTGAATGGAAGAAATATGGAAGTAAAAGAGCTGAGCAGAAAAGTTCAAAGGGTAACTCAGGAAGACAAAGTATTGTAATGAAATGTGCAAAGACCTAGAGTTATAAAATCAAAAGGGGAGAATACTGTCAGCATTTCTCAAGCTGAAAGAACTGAAGAAAAAAATCCCAATATTGACTTGCAATACTGAAGGATTCTATGGGAAAAATATTGAATAATGCAGAAAGCATCAAAAGAAGATGGCAAGTATATAAAGAGTCACTGTTCCAAAAAGAAATGATCAATGTTCAACTATTTCAAGATGTAGCATATGATCAAGAGCCAATGGATCTGAAGAAAAATGTCCTGACTTCATTGAAAGCATTGATGGAAAAAAAGTCTAAATGAACTGATGGAATACAAATTGAAATCTTCCACAAATTGATGAAAGACTGGGAGTACTCATTCATCTATTTCAAGAAATATGGAAGACAGCTATCTGGTCAGGCAATTGGAAGAGATCCATATTTATGCCCATTCCAAAGAGAGGTGACCCAATGGAATGCAGAAATCATTACACCCTATCATTAATATCAAATGCAAGTCAAATTTTGATGAAGGTAATTAAAAAATGGCTACAACAGTACATCAACGGGAAATGGCCAGAAATCCAAGCCAGATTCAAAAGAGGACTTGAAATGAAAAATATCACTTTTGATCTCAGATGGATATTGGTTGAAAGCAGACAATGTTAGAAAGATGGTTACATGAGCTTTATTGACTATGCAAATGCTTTTGGATGCATGGATCACAACAAGCTAAAGATAACGTTGTGAAGAATGGATATTTTAGAATCTTTAACTGTGCTCATGAGGAACCTGCACTTTTTTTTTTTTTTTTTCACTTTTTATTGTGACTTGAGTGATGGTTTACAGACAAGATTATCAGTTTTATAATCGATAAATCATACTTTGTTTCATCTCAATGATTGCAATCCCCTCCATACAACAATATGGTTCCTCTGCAACAAAAGTTATTCTACTTTCTCTGGTGGTTCCTATTGCCATTCCACCCACATTCCCATCCCTTCTCAATCTTGTCCTTAGGTAAATGTTGCCATTTTGATTTTGAATGATTCACCATTCCATGATGAACATACCTGGCTAGTGTTGTTGTCTCCCCTTTATTATTTAATTTATTTGCTGCTCTTTTTCTACTTGTTGGAAATGTTCTGTTAATATGCTAACTTTGGTTCTTCTTCTTTTTGGATGTGTGTGTTTATTGCTGTATACCTATCTACTGGTTGGCTAAAATTTGAGCCAAGAGGGTGAGTTCTTTCTAGACCTAAAGGGTGGTCGAGGATTATAGTCTCAGGTTCCTTCAGTCTCTTTCAGATTAGCAACCCAGTTCTGTTTTTTCCTGTTGTTTTTTTTATACAATTTGAGTTTTGTTCCACATTTTCTCCTTCTAATATGATCCTTTGGAGTTTCTATTATTATCCCTTTCATAGCAATTGGTAGTGGTAGCCAAGTACCATCTAGTTCTTCAGGATTCAGAGTCATGGAAACTGATATTCACATATTCCATTAGGCCATTGGACTAATTGATTCCAAGCACCTTCAATTCTCATCACTCTTCCTTCCTCCACACATGGAGAGACCAATAGATGCCACTCATGAGCGTTTAAGATTCCAGCACTACTCACCAAAGTAAAATTTAGAAATGTTTATGGACTATGTTAGGCCAACTGACCATGGTGTCCCCTGAGACTATGGTCCCTATACCCCAGGCCCAACAACTCATTGCCTTAAGATGTTTGACAATGTATGAGACGTTTTCATCATTTTACCCACTGTATGCTTCTCCTCATTCATAGTGTTTGCAGCAAAGGTAAATACCCATTCTTCAATACCCATTCAGTCTGTGTATCTGTCCATATATCTACTACTAGTGTTCCAATGTCATATATTTTGTTGTTGTTAAGTGCCATCGAGTCGGTTCCGACCCATAGCGACCCTGTATGTAACATGATTTATCTCTATCCCCTTTAGCTCTTATGCAGCCTATCTAAGTGACATCTTCACCTATCATCATCATTCTTCTGCCAACATCCCTCTTCTTGTATATTGTACTCCCATTTCCATCACCTGAGTTAACATGTGTCTACCCTCTACCCAGTGTATTACTCTACCTTCCCTCCCACCCCTGGTAACCATTAAACAATGTTTCTTTTAGCATGAAAACCTTTTCTTTAGATTTTACAATAGTGGCCTCATACAACATTTATTCATTTGTGATTGACTAATTTCTCTCAGCACAATGGCCTACTGGTTCATCCATGTTATAACGCATTTTGGAGATTCACTGACATTCTTCACCATTGCATAGTATTACATTGTGTGTATGTACTAAAGTTTGTTTACATAAATGGGCATTTAGGTTGTCTCCATCTATTTGCTGTTGTGAATCATACTGTGATGAACATCAATGCGCATACATCTACTTGTGTCCTGGTTCTAATTTCTAGTGGATATATACCAAGTTCTGGAGTCCTGGTATGGTACTGTGTGTTAATACAGTGGACTGCAAAGTCAGTTTGAACTGCAAGGTCGGTGGTTCAAGCTCACCAGCTGCTCCTAGGAAACCCTATTCAGGGTTGTTATGGGTCAGAACCGACTCTATGGCACTTAAAAACAACAACAACATATACCAAGTAGAGGGATTCCTGGGTCATACGGCATTTCTATTGACAACTTTCTGAGTCCAATAGTGTTTCCACAGTGGTCGAACCATCCATTATATAGTCCCACCAGCAATGTAGGAGGATCCCAGTATCTCTACACCTTGGCCAGCATTCCGTTTTTTCTGAACTTTGATGTGAATGCTGGAGTGACATGATATCTCATTGTTGTTTTAATTTACATCTCTATAATGGTTAGTGATCATGAGCATTTCTTCATATATTTTTTGGCTGCCTGAATGTTTTCCTTGGTGAAGTGACTGACCATTTCCTCTGCCCATTTTTTCATTTTGGCTGTTCATCTTTTTCTTATAGAGGTGTTGTAGTTTTCTGTAAATTTTAGAAAAGAGTCCCTTATCTTGTATGTCATTGAAAACAATATTTTTCCTAGTCTGTGGACTCTCTTTTTATTCTTTTGGCAAACACTTTTGATACACAGAAGTGTTTAATTTTTAGGAGGTCACAGTCATCTATTTTTGTCTTCTACTGTTTTTGTATTTTTAGAATATTTGACAGTATATGTATACCCTGTATTACTATCTTTAAGTTTGTCTCTATTTTTTTGTTGGTAATCTTTATAGTTCTGCGTTTGACATTTATGTGTTAAATTCCTGTTGAGTTTGTGTTGGTATTTAGTGTGAGATATAGGTCTTGATTCATTCCTCTGCAAATAGATTTTTAGTTTTGCCAACACCATTTGTTGAAGAAACTATCTCTTCTCCATTTAGTGTGTTTTGGCCTTTTGTCAAAGATCAGCTGACTGTATGTTGATGGGTTTACTTCTAGATTCTCAAATTTGTCCCATTGATCTATGCATTTTTCATCTTTCATTGTTCCAGAACCAGGCTGTTCTGATCACTGTAGTTGTGAAGTAGATTTTGACAGTCTTCCTTATTCACTGTACAGCTTTCATATGCATATGAGGTTATTGAAAACACCACGGTTTGGGTCAGGCGCACTTTAGTCCTCAAGCTGACATCTTTGCTCTTCAACACTTTAAAAAGATTTTGTGCAGAAGATTTGCCTAATGCAATGCGTCATTTGATCTCTTGACTGCTGCTTCTATGAGTGTTGATACTTGATCCAAGAAGAATGAAGTCCTTGATAACTTCAATCTTTTCTCTGTTCATAAGAATGCTGTTTATTGGTCCAGTGGTGAGGATTTTTGTTTTCTTTACATTGAGATGTAATCCATACCAAAGGCTGTGCTCTTTGATTTTCATCAGTAAATGTTTTAAGTCCTCTTCACTTTCAGCAAGCAAGGTTGTATCAAAATTTTGCTAAAGCTATTGAATTAGCTTTAGCAAAATTTTACTTGCATGTGATATTAATGTAATTATCCCATGATTTCTGCCTTCTGTTGGGTCACCTCTCTTTGGAATGAGTACCAATATAGATTTATTCCAACTGGTTGGTCAGGTAGCTGTCTTCCCAATTTCTTGGCATAAATGATTAAACACCTCCAATCCTGCATCAGATTGTGAAAAGATTTCAATTTGTATTCTGTCAATTCCTAAAGCCTTGTTTTACCCCAATACTTTCAGTGCATCCTTCAATCAGTTCATGATCATATGCTACCTCTTGAATTGGTTGAACATCAAGCATTTCTTTTTGGTACAGTGATTCTGTGTATACTTTCCATCTTCTTTCTATGCTTTCTGAATCATTTAATATTTTGCTTCAATATTGCAAGTTAAGAGTTGAATTTTTTCTTTAGTTCTTTCACCTTGAGAAATGCTGGATATGTTCTTCCCTTTTGGTTTTGTAAGTCCAGGTCTTTGCACATTTCAATATAATGCTTGACTTTGTCTTCTTGAGCTGCCCTTTGAAAATTTTCTGTTCAGTTCTTTGATATCTTCATTTTATCCATTCACTTTAACATATTTATGCTGGGGAGCAAATTTCAGAGTCTGTTCTGACATCCATTTTATTTTTTTCTTTCTTTAATCTTTTTATGACTTTTTGCTTACTTCTTGTATAATGTTCTTGATGTCATTCCACGGCTTTTCTTGTCTTTGTTCATTAGTGTCTAATGCATCAAATCTGTTCTTGAGATGGTCTCTAAATTCAGGTGGGATATGTTCAAAGTCATATTTTGGCTCTCACAGACTTATTTTCATTTGCTTCAGTTTAAGCCTGAACTTGCCTATGAGCAATTGATGATCTATTTCACAGTCTGCCCCGAGCCTTGTTTGGGCTGATGATATGGAGCTTTCCTACCCTCTCTTTCCACAGATGTAGTCAATTTGATTTTTGTGTAGTACATCTGATGAGGCCCATGTGTATATTATTTAAAGAAGGTATTTGCAAAGAAGAAGTCATTGGTCCTTCCTCTTGGTTTCCAAACTTTATCTTCCAATCATCAGTACCTATCAGTACATTTTAATTGCATGCTTGCTTGATCAATTTCAGACTGAAGAAATTGGTTGTTGTTGTTGTTGTTAGGGGCCATCAAGTCAGTATTGACTCACAGTGACCCTATGCACAACAGAACAAAACACTGCCCAGTCCTGGGCCAACCTCACAATTGTTGCCACACTTGAGCCCCTTGATGCTGCCATTTAGCCAATCCATCTCACTGGGGTTCTTCCTATTTTTCTCTGACCCTCCGCCTTACCAAACAAATATCCTTCTCCAGTGACTGGTCCCTCCTGACAATATGTGCAAAGTATGAGAGACAAAGTTTAGCCATCCTGGCCTCCAAGGAGCACTCTGACTGCACTTCTTCCAAGACAGATCCATTGGTTCTTTTGGCAGCCCATAGGACTTTCAATATTCTCCAAACAAAAGCATCAATTCTTCTATGATCTTCCTTATTCACTGTCCAGCTTTCACATGCATATGAGGTTATTGAGAATATCATGGCTTGGGCCAGGCACACCTTAGTCCTCAAGCTAACATCTTTGCTCTTCAACACTTTAAAAAGGTCTTGGGAAGCAGATTTGCCTAATGCAATACATCATTTAATTTCTTGACTGCTGCTTCCATAAGTGTTGATCCATAAGTGTTGATCCATAAGTGTTGATCCAAGAAGAATGAAGTCTTTGACAACTTCAGTCTTTTCTCTGTTGATAAAAATATTGTTTATTGGTCCAGTGGTGAGGATTTTTGTTTCCTTTACATTGAGATATAATTCGTACCAAAGGCTGTGGTCTTAGATCTTCATCAGTAAGTATTTTAAGTCCTCTTCACTTTCAGCAAGCAAGGTTGTATTATCTGTATATCGCAAGTTGTTAATGAGTCTTCCTCCAATGCTGATGCCATGTTTCTCTTCATATAACCTAGCTTCTTGGATTATTTGCTCAGCATACAGGTTGAATAAGTATGGTGAAAGAAACCCTGCCACACACCTTTCTTAATTTTAAACCATTCAGTGTTCCCATGTTCTATTTGAATAACTGCCTCTTGGACCATGTACAGATTCCTCATGAGCATCATTAAGTGTTCCGGAATACTCATACTTCACAATGCTGTCCATAGCTTGTCATAATCCACATAATCAAAAGCCTTTGTGTACTCAATGAAGCTCAGGTCACTAGCTTTAGTGGTTGGTATATAAATTTGAATAATAGAGGTATTAATTGGTCTTCCTTGTAAGCATTTGGTATTATCCTATCACAGAGAGCATTACAATTCAAAATAGATCTTAAAATGTTCTTTTGGGCTATAAATGTGATGCCATATATATACCTCTTCAATTTGTGTTCCCTCAGTAAATGAAGGTCCCCAAAACTTTTCTCCATTCACATCATCACAGTCAACTCCATTTTGAGGAGGCAGCTCTTCCCCAATCATATTTTGATTCCCTTCCAACTTGAAGGGCTCATCTTCAGAACTATATCTATCAATATTCTATTTACTTATTCTTAACATTTCATATAAATGAAATTATACAACATGTGTGTTTTTTGACTGACTTATATTACATAGCATAATGATTTATAAATTCTTTCATGGTGTAGCATACATTAGTAATGCATTCCTTTTAATTGCTTAGCAATATTACATTTTATATATCTACCACATTTTGTTTAACCATTAACCAGTTGGTGAACATTTGGGTTGTTTACACTTTTTTATTATTATTAATTCAGTGCAGTGAATCATTTACTATGTCTCTTTTAGCTATAGTCTTTTCAACTCCCAGCAAAGGACTTTTTCCTGAGGCATCTGTGTAAGTCAGTGGTGGGGGACGTCTAACCTACAGACCATATAAGGCCAGTGAAATAATTTGGTCTGGCCCTGCCAAAACAAGCTCTGTTTGTTGTTGCTGTTAAGTGCCATTGAGTCAGTTCTGACTCATAGTGACCCTGTCTGGGGTTTAGAAGGAGCAACTGGTGGATTTGAACTGCTGACCTTGAGGTTCAAACCAACCTTATGGTCCAGTGAGTTAATTAAATGTTTGAGCAAATATAGAAGGCTAAATTACTAGACTGGCTTTCAAAGTGGTATCATTTAAAATTATCAACAGGGTTTCACAATATCCTCACAAACTGTGTTTTGTGAATTACTTAGCATAGTATTTCTAGCAATTGTAA
>NW_006408638.1:2109887-2111755 GCF_000296735.1 Chrysochloris asiatica
TAATTTGTGGTCTTGGAAAAGAACACTCTCAGCATTTGTCAAGCTGAAAGAACTGAAGAAAAAATTCAAGGCTTTACTATTGCAATATTAAAGGATTCTGTGGGCAAAATGGAGTCCTGGTGTGGCACTGTGGGTTAATATGCTAAATTGCAATGTCATCTTAACAGCAATGTCAGTGATTCAAGGTCACCAGCAACTCCTTAAGAACTCTATACAGAGTCGCTATGGATCAGAACCGACTTGACGGCATTTATCACCAACAGCAATGGGCAAAATATTGAATGATGCTGGTAACATCAAAAGAAGAGGGAAGAAATACACAGTCATTGTACCAAAAGAAATGTGTCGACGTTCAATCTTTTCAAGAAGTATCATATGATCAAGAAACAATGGTACTGACTTCTGGTTTGGGGGCAGGAGAAGTGGAGACAGGCAGGGGAGCCTCCTCAGTGGAGCCATGAAAAAAACAGAGAATGTGCTTTGCTGGAACAGTTCCAGAGCATTGTATCTGATATAAAGTGGGGGGCATCAGTTTTCAGTAGCCACCAGTGGAGAAATCTGACTGCGGCAAGAATAAACGGCGATTTTGGAATCAACCAGGACGCTCCCTGCAGCCCACAGCCTGGGTGAGATCAGGGGGCAGGGCCACAGCTAGGCTGATATGCCTGGAAAGCCACCTAGCGACCTGTGGGAAAAGAAGTGTAACAGCTCTTTTCACTTTTCTTTCCTCCCCTCTCTTGTCGCACTTTCCCTGTTCAGTCGGGGCAACTTCAGGCAGGTGGGAGTACACTCACCAAAGGGTCCAGCGTTGTGCCTACAGGATATAATTTTCCCACAGTGCAAAGGGGAAATCCTTGAAAGCCACAACAGTCCCACAGGCTAATTGTTTGGCTGCTTCTTATGACATCTGACTCTGGGACTTAGCTCTAAAGTTGACTCTCTTATTTGGGCAGGATCCTTTATTCTTGCCCTACCTAACAAGAAGAACTAGTAGCGTAGTGGTTACGAAATGGGCTGTGAACGACAAGGTCAGCAGTTTGAAATTACCAGCTGCTCCGTGGGCGAAAGATGAGGCTTTTTCTGCTCCCGTAAAGATTTACAGCCTCGGAAACCCTGTACAGGGTCGCAACCAACTTGACGGCACTTAGCAACAACAACCTAACAAGAAACAGCAGGTCTGGCCATACAGCCAAACCATATTTGCACCTTGTAAAACCCCAACATAAAAGGCAAGAGCCAGCACCAACTACTATATACAAGGATGCAATCATTTTGAGAATTATGCAGATACCTGACATTCAGAGATAAAAATTGTGAATAATCTTTCTTCCATTCATTTCTCAATATCTATCTGTGCACCTCCACAGCAGTGACGAGAGGGAGGGGCCTAAGCAAGTGGACACCCCCACCCTCCACTGGAGGTTTCTACTGTGCACACACACTGACCTGCACAGCAAAGGCTACTGGACAGTCTTCTATGATCTTGTTTTTTGTTTTTGTGTGCTTGTTCTTAGTCTCTGCTTTTATATTATTTCTGTTTTTGGTCCTTTTGGACTCACTTTTTTCCTGGGGGGTAGGAGCTTTCTATCCCTAAGTTACCCAAGAAAAACAGCAATCATGGCCAAGCTACAAGCATACCCCACAATATCCCACTATCCGGACAGAAGCCAATACCAGCTGCTATGCATTACACAGATAGCCAACACATGCTAAGATAGCTTGCAGCTGAGTAATAAGAGACGTGAAAGAGGAAGCCTATCACCAGATCAAATCCACCAGGAGACACTCAGTAAACTTAACAATACAGCAACATACATTCATTTAATCATTGAAAACAAATCTAACTATTGAAAATTTCCAAGAAAAAA
>NW_006408638.1:2111855-2116802 GCF_000296735.1 Chrysochloris asiatica
AAAAGATATCAGCACATGTCCAGAAACAGACAAGAGTAACTGAGACAAATGAGCTGGAGGAAGACATGGACTTCCCATTAGAAGAAAAGCAGGCTTTGGATCTGCCTGAGAAGGAATTGAGAAGAATGATATGGAGACTAGTCCAAATGCTTCACAGAGGGGTGGAGGGAAATTAAGAAGAAGTCAGGAAAGTGCTAGAGGAGCAATCAAACAAGATAGATACAGCATTGGAAACAATTCAAAACCTGCAAAAAGAGATACAGATGATTAATAATAAAATATCAGAAATGGACAATACACAGAAAGGGCAAAGGAGTAGAATTGAAGAGATGGAAGCAAGAACCAGTGAGGTGGATAAAAAAAATCATCTGAAGAGAGTCTAAGATTCATGTTAGATAACATGAAGAGGAATAATTTAAGAATTATTGGCATTCCAAAACAGGAAGAATCACAGAAGTTCACACAGGAGATAGTTGAGGATCTTCTGGAAGAAAATTTCTCTAACATCTTGAAGGATAAGAAGATAAGCATTCAAGAAGCTGAATGAACCCCAGGAAGGATAGAAACAAAACAAAAATCTCCAAGACATATCATAATCAAGCTCTCAAAAATCAAAGACAAGGAGAAAATCCTAAAAGCAGCCAGGGAAAAAAGAAGTGTTACCTACAAAGGCAAGCAAATCAGATTAATCTCTGACTTCTCAAAAGAAACCATGCAGACAATAAGGCCATGGGGAGACATATATAAAACCCTAAAAGAAAAAAGAAAAGCAAAACAATAAAACTGCCAAACAAGAATTATCTACATAGCAAAGCTGTCAATAAAATAAGATGGTGCAATCAAAACATTCCACCATAAACAGAAGGTAAGACTTTGTCAAAGCCAATCCAGCACTTCAAAACATCCTAAAGGGAATTTTTTGGGCTGAAAACCAACAAGAACAGAAAACAACCAGAGATTGACAGATGTGGCAACACCACCCGGAACTTAATCAACAGATAGCAGAGTCCAGAACAGAACAAAATTACAACAACGAATTCAGAGGACCTGTGAGGTCAATCAAAGCTCAAAATAATAACAATGTCAAAGAAGGGGGAAATATAGGAAAAGCGATCCAAGTGGTGAGGAGGTCACATAGATTACAGGATACAATAGAGAGAAAAGTTAGCAGACTATAGGGTAACCTCAAAGAAAGTTAATACTTCACAACATACAATAAAAATGGAGATCCAAGTAGAACATAGAAATGTTAAAACTCAGAGGTAACTGACAAGGAATAACACAAAAATCATGAACTCAGCAAGAGTAGGTATGCAGAACAAAGAAACAAGCAACACCACAAAAAACTAACATAATGACAGCAATTAATTCATACCTCTCTATAATTACACTGAATGTTAATGGAATAAATGCACCAGTGAAGAGACAGAGAGTGGCAGAATGGAAAAGAAACTAGACCCTTCAATACGCTGCCTGCAAGAGATACACCTTACACACAGAGACAAAAACAGACTAAAAATTAAAGGATGGAAAAAAATACCAAGCTAATTGCCATCAAAAACAAGCAGGTGTGGCAATCTTAATCTTTGATAAAATAAACTTTAAGTAAAAAACCAGCATAAGAGATAAAGAAGGACTCTATCTCATGATTAAAAGTTCAGTTGAACAAGATGACATAACCATAATAAATATCTACACTCCCAATGGAGGTGCACCGAGATACATGAAGCAAACCCTACTAGAATTGAAGAAAGAAATAGACAAATCTACAGTAACATATAACAGTAGAAGATTTTAATATGCCACTTTCTAAAAGGGATGGAACAACCAGAAAGAAACATGACAAAGATACTGAGGAACTAAATGGCACAATCAAACAATTTAACCTCATTGATGTGTACAGAGCATTAAACTCAACAACAGCACAATGCACATTCTTTTCCAGAGCACATGGAACATTCTCCAAAACTGACCATGTATTAGGCCACAAAACAATCCTCCATAAATTTTAAAACATCAAAATACTACAAAGCATCATTTCAGACCACCATGCTATAAAACTAGAAATCAACAACAGGAAGACTAAAAATAAAGTTGAATACATGGAAACTGAGTAATGCCTTACTGAAAAACGACTGGGTAGTAAAAGAACTTAAACATGAATTCAGAAAGTTCAAAGAAACAAATGAGAACAAAAACACAACATACCAAAATCTTTGGGACACAAAAAAGCAGTGCTGAGAAGACTATTTATTGCAATAAATGCACACATCCAAAAAGAAGAACAAAAATTACCACATTAACACAACTTCTCCAACAATTGGAAACAGACCAACAGAGGAAACTACAGTCACCAAAAGAAAAGAAATAGTAAAGATTAGAGCAGAAAAAAACGAGATAGAAAATAAAATTAAAAAAAAAAAAAAAAAATAGAAAGAATCAACAGGACAAGAAGCTGGTTCTTTGGAAGGATTAATAAAATTGACAAACCATTGGCAAACCTAACAAAAGAAAAGAGGGAAAAGACACAAATAACACGCATTATAAACAACCTGGACAATGTCACAACAGGACCAAAGGAAAAGGATAATAGCAAAATATTATGGAGTTGTACTCCAACAAATTTGAAAACTTAGAAGAGATTAATACATTTTTAGAAAAACACAACCTACCAAAACATACACAGAGTGAAGCAGGAATTTGAACAAATCGATAACAAAAGAAGAAATTGATCAGGTTATCAAAAAACTCCCAAACAAAGAAGTCCAGGTACAGATGGCTTCACTGGTGAGTTTTACCAAACATTCAGGGAAGAGCTGTCACCAATTCTACTCAAATTATTCCATAATATAGAAGAGGATGAAAATTTTCCTAATACGTTCTATGAAGCAAACATAACCCTCATACCAAAACCAGGGAAGGATATCACTAAGAAAGAAAATTACAAACCAATATCCTTCATGAACACAGTTGTAAAAATTCTCGACAAAATCCAAGCCATCAGAATACAACAGCACATTAATAATAATAATGATGATAATACATTCTGACCAAGTAAGATTCATAGCAGGGATGCAAGAATGGTTCAACATTAGAAAATAAAAATAAAAATCAATGTAATTCATGATATAAATAAGAAAAAGGAAAAGAACATGATCATATCGATTGAAGCAGAAAAGGCACTTGACAAAAATCCAACATCCATTCCTTACAAAAAACACTCAGCAAAGTAGGAATTGAAGGGAAATTCCGCAACATAATTAAGAGGGCATGTTCAAAACCAACAGTCAACATTGCCCTCAATGGAGAGAAACTGAAAGCCTTCCCTTTGCGAACAGGAACCAGACAAAGATGCCTTTGTCACCACTCCTATTTAGTATTGTGCTGGAAGTCTTAACCAGAACTATACAGCAAGATAGGGAAATTAAAGCCATCCAAATTGGCAAAGAAGAAGTAAAACTCTCTCTATTTGCAGATGATACAAGCCTATACATAGAAAACCCCAAAGGCTCAGTAAAAAAAAACTACTGGACCTCATTGGAAGATTCAGCAAAGTGGCAGGGTACAAGATCAACATACAAAAATCAGTTGGATTATTCTATTCTAATAATGACAGCTCTGAAAAGGACATTAAGAAAACAACACCATTCACAATAGCCACCTAAATGATTAAATATCTAGGAATAAATATAACCAGAGAAACAAAGGACCTATACAAAGAAAACTACAAAACATTACTACAAGAAGCCAAAAGAGACTTACAAAAATGGAAGAATATACCATGCTTCTGGATAGGAAGACTTAACATTGTGAAAATGTCAATACTCCCAAAGCAATCTACACATACAATGCAATCTCAATCCAGATCCCAACAACATTCTTAAATATATGGAAAGAACAATTACAAACTTTATATGGAAAGGAAAGACACCCAGGATAAGCAAAGCACTGCTTAAGAAGAAGAATAAAATTGGAAACCTCTCACTCCCTGATTTCAAAATTGATTACATGGCTACCATGGTCAAAACAGCTTGCTACTGATACAATGAAAGATACATAGAACAATGGAACAGAATCGAGAATCCAGAAATTAATATAGCCAACTGATTTTCAACAAAGGGCCTAAGTATATTGCATGGGGAGGAGATAATCTCTTCAACAGATGATACTGCAGAACTGTAAAGCAATATACAATAGATTGAAACAAGGCCTTTACTTCATGCCATATGCAAAAACAAACTCAGCGTGGATTAAAGATCTAAATGTGAATACCATAATTATAAAGCCCATCAATGAAAAAATATGAACAAATTTGAGGGCTCTAATACAGAGCATACACAGACTACCAAACATTGTGTAAATTGCACAAACATCATGCTTGGTAAAGTGGAGTATTAACAAAGAAGAGGAAGACACCCAACTAGATGTATGGACACCACGGCAGCAGCAATGGACTCAAGCATAACAACAGTTCTGAACATGCGCAAGACCTGGCAATGTTTTGCTCTGTTGTTGGAACCAACTTGAGGACAACTGAACTATTAGTATTGTTTTAGAACATAAAAGTTTTAACACCCCCAGAAAAAAAAATCATCCCCCATTTTTCATCCATAATTTTCTATGTATAATTGTATAATATAGATTTTTTTATAATATAGATTTATCACCTTGTACTTACAATATTTATTTACATGATTCAGTACTTTGAGAAATCATAGAAAACAGAAATTTACTTATAGTGCTTTGAATTACCATTGCTTATTGGCATTATGCTTCACATTGTTATAAGCATTTACTTTTTTTAATATGTATATTCAAATATTTATAGTAAAGCAAATACACATACATACACAATGCTTTTGCTATTTCTCAATTTAAGTAACACTTTTACAGAGCCCAAACCTTTTTTTTTTAGGTAATAATTCTCACAGAAAATTTCCTTCTCAT
>NW_006408638.1:2117523-2122391 GCF_000296735.1 Chrysochloris asiatica
TGATATAGACAATAGACATTTTCTCACATTTATGTTTATTAAAAACTTACATAAACAGCCAAAACCTCTACCAAAAAAAATTCAAATCACATCACTTTGAAACAATAATCTTGAAAGACATCCCCTAGGACCTCCTCTTCATCTACCATCACCACATCCTTTTCCTCTACCTCGGCTACTTCCTCTTCCTGCAACAGCTTCCCTTTTCTCTGATTTCCCTTTATGTTCTGCATCCACAAGTATTGTATCCAGAGGCAAGCTGCCTGGCTGAGTAAAATATTGAATTTTATTTCCTCAAATACGCAGTGTTTCCAGCTGCACAAGCTCTCTGTTCTTCAGTGTCATTTTCACAACTTTAAGATGTGTGTTCATGTTGACATCCACACCTGTGATTACTCTACAGACTTGTGTTCCATTCTTCAATTTAATAGTTACAGTCTCATGATTCAATCTCATCAAAAACCTCATGAGCTTCATCTTAGTGGTACAATCACCCTCTTGGCCTGCTTGCACACTAAATCTGAGAATAGAGGACCGACAGACTGGGAGCATGAAATGCTGGAAACACCTACTTCAGGGCTCAGGATGTAAAGAACCGCATTATTTACTCTTGATAAACAATTCAAACCTGATCATAAAAGCAAAATAAGACTTATCAAATTTAATTTGTTTTGTGCTTTTACAACAGTCTTAGTTCAAGGTTGGCAGTTCAAGCTCACCAGCTGCTCCTTGGAAACCCTATACAGGGTCGCTATAGGTTGGAGCCAACTCCTCGGCACTTCACAACGACAACATAGTGCAATAGCTTTAATTTGGCATGGTACATACGAGACTCAATAAACATTTATCATATCAACATGTAGAATGTGGCATAAAGAATAAAGCGGTGAATCACACACATCCAGAGCTGTTTTTAAATTCAGATTTGATTAAGTCACTTTCTTCACTTAAATTTATTCAGAGCCTACTAATTAAATTCAGGCTCCTTCATTTAGCCTTCTGCTCTCTTCTTTTTCAGGATGCTTTCAGTAATTTTTACGCCACTATGTTCTCCTCCCACCAGGCATCCTGTATGCTAGACTCTATTCTACACTTCAGAGTATCTGTCCTAGATACCTTTCTCTTTTCTATCTTCCCACTCTCCCTGGATGATCTCACTCAGCACTCTGGCTTTGATGACTCCTAATCTCCAGACTTATCTCCATAAAAGTACATTTTTTATATTCAATTGCCTTTTAAACAATGATATAGATAATATATGTCTCAAACATAGCACCTCCACACACCCTTCTCCAAAGAAAGTATTCCTTCTCCATTGTCCTTCAACTCAATAAATATTACCATCCAACAACAACATTCATTTTTGTAGAACAGTAACTGTCATGGATTTAATTGTGCCATCCCCAAGTATGTGTGGACATTCTAACCTCTGGTACCTATTAATATGACTTTTTTGTGGAAATAAAGTTTTTGAAGAAGTCATCATTTGTTAGTATAAGTCATACTGGTATAGCGTAGACCTTGATCCAATCTACATGGTGTCCTTATAAAACAAAATCAGAAGAGAAGTGGGGCTAGATAGCACATCAGGGAGAAGTGCAGTGAGGATCTCTGTCAGCAATAACAGAGTACAAGATGAAGCAGTTACAGGGGACCATCCCAGAATGCTGAACCATATAAAGGAATATTTATAAAGTTTGAAGGCTTACAGCCAGTGGAATTTGTAGCAAAAGTAAGAAATCCAGTGCTTGTGGATGCTCCAGCCTCAGCAGCTCCCAGAAAGGCCATCTTGGGTGAGATGGAGTGAGGAAAGGATCAGAGATGTCATGGATATCTGACTCCTGACTGATCCTGGAATATAAAGGTGTGGACATTCTTTTTTTTATTATTTTGTATTTGTTCATAGGTCTGTCGCTATATACATACCTACATTCTGGTGGCTAGAGGTGTACCTGAATGAGTGGACACTCCCCCTCAACCCCAGAGGGTTCTACTAAGCATGCACACAGACCTGCTCAAAATGTAAAGGAACAGTTTCAATTAAAACCAAATAGCAGTGCAAATCAGCTACAGTCAGCCCTGAACTGTTTATTGCTAGGGAAAAGGCCTGAATGGGGGTTGTGGAGTGGGAGAGACAGACTAAAAAGGAAACAGGCCAAAAATTAAATCTTGAGTTACGTCATAACAGCGGTATCTTGAAATTTCTCAGGTGGCCTTAAAAACAAGAAGCCAAGAGAGGGACATTAAAGTCATACTCATATTTGGCTACAGAATTTCTTCCCCCTCTTCTCTCTTTTCTGAGATTATAGAATACAATATCCAATCTGTCTCTTTTGCAGTTGCTCTTTTGTTTTTTGGTCCCCTCTTTACCTAGAGGGGCCTCTTTCTCTCACTACATTACCCAAGAAGAGACAGAAATTGTTGTCATATAGTCAAGCTACAATCATACCCTATAAAATCCCACCATCCAGGCAAGAACCAATACCAGTTGCCATACACTAGGTAGGCAGTCAACACCTGTGACAGCTACACTGAGTTGAGTAATAAGAAGAGTGAAAAGGGAAGCTCTTGATCACATCTACCTGGAGGTAATCAAAAAGCATAATAAAATACCAAAACATACATATATTTAAGTATTAAGGTCACATCCAACTACTAAATATGCCCAAGAAACAGACAACCATCTCTGAACATGTCCAGAAATAAGATAAAGTACTGAAACAAATGAGCTGGAGATTGACTTTGACTTCATATTGGAAGGAGTACAGGTTTTGGAAATGCCTGAGAAGGAATTCAGAAAAATGTTAATGAAATGTATCAAAACACTTTACAGGGGAGTTAAGAAAAATAAGGAAGAAGTCAGGAAAGTGCTACAAGAACAATAAAATAAGATAGTCACAGCTTTGGAAACAATTCAAACCCTTCAAAAAGAGGTCCAAATGATTAAAAATAGAATATCAGAAATCAGAAACACACTAAAAGGGCAAAGGAATAGAAATGAAGATTAAAGCCAGAACTAGTGAGTTGGAAGCTAAATCTCTCAATACTATTAAGATAGAAGAGCAAGCAGAAAAAAGAATTTAAAAATATGAAGAAGGTCTAAGAATTATGTAGGACAACATGAAGAGAATAGTTTAAGAATTATTGCCATTCCGGAACAGGAAGAATCACAAAAGTCTACAGATGAGATAGTTGAAGAGCTTCTAGAAGAAAATTCCCCCAACATCCTGAAAAGCAAAAAATAAGCATTCAAGCAGCTCAACAAAACCCAGGAAGGATAGACACCAAAAGAAAATCACCAGGACATACCATAATCAAGCTCTCCAAAATAAAAAATAAGGACAGAATCCTGAAAGCAGCTAGGGAAAAGAGAAGTGTTATGTACAAAGGCAGCAGATCAGATTAAGCTGAGATGCAGGCAAGAAGGAAATGTGAGGCATATAAAAAACGCTGAAAGAAATAAAACTGCCAACCAAGAATCATCTAAATAGCAAAGCTGCCAATCAAATAGGACGGTGTAATCAAAACATTCCAGGATAAACAGAAGATGAGGGATTTTGTTAAAGCCAACCCTGCACTGCAAAACATTTTAAAGAGAGTTCTGTGCACTGAGAATCACCAAGAGCAGACAATAACCAGAGATTGACATATATAGCATGACCACTCAATACTCAGTCAACGAGGTGGAAGAGTCGTGAAGAGAACAAAACTGTGAGCACAAATTCAAAGGATCTGGGAGGTTAGTCTATGATCAAAACAATTACAATGTGAAAGAAGATAAGCATATAGGAACAGAAATCCAGGTGGTGAGAAGGTCAGGTAGATTACAGAATAAAATAGACTGTCTTAAATGGAGGGAGAAGTTATTGGAATATAAGGTAACCTGAAAGAAAATTAATACTTTACAACATACCAAGAAAATGAAAATCCAAGAAGACTATGGAAACATTAAAGCTATTAAGAAACTGATAAGAAAGAACACAAAAAACATGAGCTCAGCACAAAAAGACATGCAGAACAAGGAAACAAGCAGCACTACAAAAAAAGCAAACATAATGACAGCAATTAATCCATACGTAGTGGTTACGAATCCAGCTGCGAACCTCAGGGTCAGCAGTTCGAAACTACCAGCAGTGCCGCGGGAGAAAGATGAGGCGTTCTACTCCCGTAAAGATTTACAGCCTCGGAAACCCTATACAGGGTCGCTAGCCTAGGAAACCCTGTACAGGGTCGCTATGGGTCAGAATTGACTCAATGGCACTTAACAATAACAACATCGATAATTACTTCCTCCAATCCTGATGCCATGTTTCTATTCATATTACCCAGCTTCTTGGATTATTTGCTCAGCATACAAGTTGAATAAGTATGGTGAAAGAATACAACTCTGTCGCACACCTTTCTTATTTTTAAAACATGCGGTGTTCCCAAGTTCTGTTTGAACAACTGCCTTTTGGTCCATGTATATTTTCCTCATGAACACAATTAAGTGTTCAGGAATACTCATACTTCACAATGTTATCCATATCTTGTCATGATCCACACAACTTAAAGTATTTGCATAGTCAATAAAACACAGGTGAACATTTTTCTGGTATTCTCTGCTTTCAGCCAAGAGCCATCGTACATCAGAAATGATAGCCCTCATTCCAAGTCCTTTTCTGAATCCAGCTTGAACTTCTAGAAATTCTCTATCGATGTATGCTTGCAGCCATTTCAGTATTACCTTTAGTAAAACTGTACTCACATGGGGTATCAAAGATATTGTCTGATGATTTCTGCATTCGGTTGGGTCACCTCTCTTTAGAATGGGCACAAATATGGATCTCTTCCAATCAGTTGGCCAGATAGCTGTCTTCCAAATTTCT